>NW_015971529.1:0-3319 GCF_000769745.1 Penicillium expansum
AATATATAGATCTATAGATCTAAAGTTTACTAAGCTTATTCTAAGTTTAAAAAAGGAAATAAACTAAGAATAATAGAACTAACTAATAGAGATTACTTTTAATAGTAAGAACTTAATATACTAAGGCCTTTTAATAAGAATTAAGGGATATCCTTAAGATCTAACTAGTAATAAAATCTCTTAACCTAATACTAATAAGGAGATTAAAGTATTTTAGGATATAACCCTTACTCTAACTAGATTAAGTATAACTCCTATACTAATAGTTACCTCTAGCTCTAGCTTTAATTCTAGTTCTTATACTATTAAGCTATCTACTACTACTACTATTAAAGTATAAGCTAAGCTATAAACTAGTTAAGACTAATATAATACTATTATCCTCTTCTATATTATATCTACCCTAAATATTATAATATCTATCTACCTCTATTAAGATAAGACTATAGCTAAGATTTATAAAGATCTATACTAACTTTATAAAGCTAAGAATTTCTACTTAGTTAATAATAAAACTATTAAATAAGCTATTTAGAAATATAAACCTAATAATAAACTAAAAGACTTTATTATAAAATAGTATTATATTCTTATTAAGATATAAAAGGTATACCTAGCTACTAAAAAGGTATCTACTCTCTATACTATATATATATATTTATATACTATTAAGGATAATATTAGCTATTAATACTAGTTAAATATAGTCTCTATTTATAAAGACTAGTCTTATAACTATAACCTATAATATATCTTTAATAATTTTATTACTTCTAAAAGATATTATATTAGAAATAATTATATTTAAAGCTAATAATAAGCCTTATCTAATATCGCTTTAACTAATAAAAAAAAGAAGGATAAGAAAAAAAAAGACTTTAAAAAAGACTCTAAAGACTCTAAAGATTAGGTCTAGTATCCCTTTTATAAGAGGGAAACTATTTATAAACTAGCTAACTATTTCTTAAACCTTAAGAATAAAAAAGATTTAAAACCTAAATCTATTAATAAGGCTAATACTAAACCTACTACTATAAATATAGTATTATTATTACTTAATAACCTCTAAATATCTACTACCTATATTAATATTAACTCTATATTAGCTATTATTTTATTAAATAATACTCTAGATCCTAATATATAGATACTAAATTTAAGCTACTTAGCTTATATAATACCTTATTAGAGTATATTTTATACTTTTACTACTAAGACTTTACCTATTTATTTAGCTACTAATAAAACCTTCTATATAGAAAGCTATAATAATATTATTATTAACCTTATTAAGTTTAACTATAATATTAATAATTAAGATACTATTAAGTAAATTTATATAAGAGGTATTATATTCTAGAAGGTTTAATATATACTAAGCTTAAAGTATAGTCTTATTTTAATAAGATAGCTTACTAAAATAGATATTATAGTAATTACTTTCTTTAAAGATTATACTAAATTAAAATCTATAATTACTAAAGAGATTAAAAGTTATACTACTATTAGTAATAACTAATACTAACTATATATATATAAGAATACTTAAATTTCTTATCTCTATAGTCTTATAAAAACTAACTATCTTATACTAAGTATCTCTATAATAAAGAATACTATTAGTTTATTAAAAAATAATAATCTCTTTATTTTAGCCTTTAAGGTTAGTAAACTAATCTCTATCTTAATAGATCTTATTTATTATTATATCTATTATACTAGTAAATCTTAAGTTAAGAAAACCTAAGATTATATAGATAACTTAATAATTAAGAAGAAATTAACTTTAATTTAGCCTTATATATTATATATTATTAGTAAAGGTTATACTCTACCTTTTAATAAAAATAAATTAATTTATACTAATCTTAATAATCTAATTTATATAGATATATAAGGCCTTATTAATATTATATTAACTAATAGCTATAACTACTATATTATATTTATAAATAATACTTCTTATTTTTATTAAGTATTCCTAATTAAGTATTACTTTAAAGTACTAAAATAGTTTATCTAGGTTAAATAATAGCTAAAAACCTAACTAAATTTAATAGTAAAATATATCTTTAATAATAATATTAGGGAATATAAACCCCTTTATAAATATATTATTATAAAAAGAATAATATAAGATCTAGTTTTACCTTATATATTATATCTTAATAGTATACTAAAGATTAAGAATAAGTACTTACTTAAACTAGTAGTTATTATTATATTAGAATATAAACTACTAAAATACTTATAAGGACTAATCCTTTAAGGTATTAACTATACCTAAAACTAGTTATACTATTTAAAGGTTAAGTATACTTTATTTAAGAAACTCTTTAATTATTAACTAGATCTTTCTTACCTTTATACTTTTAATTACTAATACTAGTATATAATTCTAAAAAAGTAGTATTAAATAAAGCTTTATCTATACTTTATAAAGAGAAGGTTTCTTAATTATAACTAATATAGTTACTATTAGATTTATAATACCTCTACTAAAAAGATTATTATTTCCTAAGATATTATTTTTAATAAAATATTAACTATTTCTTTACCTAAATATTTAAATAATCTAGATATAAGTAAATAGTTCTTAAAGCTAGATTCTTAGTATATCTTACTTAAATTTATTAACCTACTAATATTAGTTATTTTTATTAAAAATTTTAATACTTATTAAACCTCTCCCCCTACTAAACTAATTAAATAAATAAGTAATAATTATAATACTAGAGTAGAGATATAAATTAAGGTAAGGCTAGAGGAAATCCTAAAGAAGGACCCTATTATTATAGATACTTAAGATAATCTCTTATAGATTAGTAATCTACTAGATTAAGATCTAGTATTATTAGTTCCTTTATTATTATTAAATCTAATTTATAAAGTAATTTAACTATTTAGTTAAGAGTAGGTTACTTTTTAGGAACTACTAACTTAAGGTCTTTATTATTTATTAAGGATCTAGAAACCTAGCTATATTATACTTAAGTATCTTATTACTTATAATATAATAGATTCTTATATAATAGCTCTTTTTACTTTAAATAAAGTTATACTTTTAGTATTCTCTACTATATATAATAAAGATAAGTAGGTTTCCTAACCTAATAAGCTTACTCTTAAAGATATTAGCTATATACCTAATAGCTAGGTTAATACTATAAATTATATAAAGTAAGAGAAATAGCTTAAAGCTATTTATAAAGAGCTTATTATATANTTATATAAAGTAAGAGAAATAGCTTAAAGCTATTTATAAAGAGCTTATTATATAAATTAAAAATAGTATATAAAGAGCTATTAACTATAAGTC
>NW_015971530.1:0-1303 GCF_000769745.1 Penicillium expansum
ACCAGCAAATGAGTAAGCAATGAGGCACCTGCAATAGATTTTTCTAATGGAACGGCTGGTAATGGCGCAATCACCCGTTTGGCTGTTAACCCGTCTGCGGAGGGCTTTATATACTCCGGACGTACAAATTGTTTTACAAACNACAAATTGTTTTACAAACAGCTCACCGGGCTGATACTCCAACTGCTCGGTTACTTCTTTGCTTACCGGCTGTAAAGTACTTACATCTTCATCAGGCTGTAAAGTGATCACCTCACGGCGAAGCTTATCCGGCAATGGATTACGGCCGGGATGTTTTATGGTGAGTGTGGTTTGTTTTTTTTCAAATGATTTTATCAGCGTGGTTTTTACTACTGTATGTTCACCCAATTTATCATCAGGGAACAGGTCTGGTTGCACCATACCGGTGTGGGAGGATACTATAAATTTTTCCCCCTTACTGCCGAAAATCATTTTTTTAAGCTCGGCTAATTGCAATTGAAGCGATTGTATTTGTAGCTGAGATTGCTCGTAAAGTGCTTTGTAATCGGTATGTGTAAGGGGTGTTTCGATGTGTACTTTAGCAGCAAACATTATGCCGTAGTGGCGGTTAATGAAAATCTTTTTCTGTGCCGAATACTTTTTAATACCACGCCCTGCAAAATATATTGCAGTTGTTGTGCGGTGATGTTGTAATGACCTTCCTCATTTGTTACAGGTCGCTCAAAACTGCCACGCTCCAACCCTTTTTCATACAAGACGAAGCCGTCATTATCCCATTGCAGTAACTTTATTTTGTTTGCTCTTTTGCCTATGAAAATAAATACATCACCGCTGAGCACATCACGGTTCATTTCATTGCGAACCAGTCCGCTTAAACTATAAGCACCTTTGCGCATGTCGGTAATACCATTGTAATAAAAGTAGCGGCAACCTGGACTCAAATGCAGCATACCAATGCTTTTATGGTAGCTACGTTTATTTCGCCGGTAAAACAAAGTTCCACGCCATTGGGGTAAGTAATTTCTACAGATGCCCTTTTTGCAATGCTTATTGCTGTAAATCCAGGAGCTTTATTTTCTCCCTGAAGTTTCTTTGACCAATAATAGTAACCTGATTTTACTATCCCGTTTTGTAAACAGTATTCAGCAACGGTTAATCCGCTTTTGCTACATAAATCTATATGATGGCGCATCTGATCTGACTTTCGATGATTTTTATTTTCCATCAGGCAAAGTTCTTATCCCGCATCTTAATCAACAATATGGGGTTGCTCAATGGGATACGCTATACTTGGTATTCACCTCATTGGTAATAGGTGTGA
>NW_015971531.1:0-6234 GCF_000769745.1 Penicillium expansum
ATTAATATTAACTTCCTTTAGCCCTCTAACCTTCTACTAATTCTACACTCTCTTACTCGTATTAGCCCTAATCGGAGAAAGGTATATATACTTTATAATAATATAGTATATAAAGAATAGGTTAAGTAGTAGCTATANGCGGTTAGAAAATATAATTCGGAGTATATATAATAAGTTAAAAATAAGAGAAGAGAAATATAGCTTTAATATAATATCAATTATATATAAAATCAAATAAGAATAAGATATTTCTATTTATATTTATAGTTATCCTATAATATATACATACTCCCCTCTACTACAAATATATATTTTCAACAGTCCATAGTTAATAAAGGCTTAAATTAATAGAATACTACTATACTATAATTAATATAAATTTTTATTAGTAATTAATATAATACAAAGCCTATTAGCTTTAAATTCAGGGTAATTATATAAATTTTCCAACTTAATATTATGATAATATAGCAATATTTAATAAACAAACCAGAACAGCTATAAAAAATAGTAATTTATTTAAATAACTTAGTATTGTTATGAACGCCAAGACCTATCTTTTATACAAAAATGGGTTTAAATAGGTTATTATTGGGTTATTAGGTTTAACCCATTGGGTTTTGGGTTGGGTTAGGTTATAGAGGGCGGAACCTAAAACCCAATGGGTTAGGTTTTGGGTCGGAGACTCCGACCCAAAATGGGTTCTGCCGAAGTCTACTTAGGTAGTTAAAAGTACTCTAAATTCTTATAAAGTAGAATTACTATTTACTAATTATAGGCTAAAAGTAACTACTTTCTAGCTAGCCCTTTTCTACTATTATACTATATATAAGTAATAACTAACTTCCTTAATTAGCTCTTAATAGCCTATTAGTATACCTTATAGGTTACTATTAGTTAGTAATAAATAGGTCTATAATATTACCTCCCCCTCTCTTAAGGTTTTATCCTTAAAGCCTATAAAGTTATAGTCTCCTTTAGGTAAATAAGGTTTATTTTTCTCTTTTCTTTCTTTCCCTTACCTTAGCTATATATCTTTTATATAATACTAGTTAATAATAAGACTTATAAAAAGAATAAACTTATCTAATATAATAAAATTCTTACTTATAGTATTCTTATTAAAAGTCCTTATAAGTATTATATTTTTTATTATTATAATTATATAATAAAGCTATTAAATAAAAATTATATAGAATATATTTATTATAGTTATAAGTATATATACTATTTCTATTCTAATAAAGAGTAGAATAACTTAAAATTAACTTACTCTATAATAGTTTCTTAAATTAACTCTATTAAAAATACTATTAAAAAGTTATTTATTAAATTATATTAATTATATAAATATTAAAAATTCTTTAATAATTATAATTAAAATATAGTTACTTATATTATAAAGGTCTTAGAAACCTTAAATACTAAAGATCTCTTTACTTTTAAAAATCTTATTAAGCTAGATTATCTTACTAATAAGTATAATATTTAGATTCTTACTACTATATTAGAGGATCTTACTTTAACTTAGATATTTAGTCCCCTATCCCTTTCTATTTTAAAAAGTATAAACTTATCTTTTTTAATTAGTAATTCTTTCTTAACTTTCTTTATTCTAAAGTCCTCTTTATATTTTAGTAATATTTCTAAATAAGCTAATAATAGCCCTTTAGATTTATAATAGATTCTTATATATTTTTTAAGGTAAGATATCTTTTCTATTATATTAAAGGTTATTACTAATTATTATATTATTTATTTATTAAGATTTATTTAACTTTATATTTATCTTCTATTTCCTTAATTTCTATATTTATTATAAATTTAGTATTCTTTAATATAAGTTTAAATAATAAGATATAAAATATAAGATAGAGTTTCTTTATACTTTTAAATAGTTTTAAATAATAATTAACTAGTCCCTTTTTTTCTTCTACTTTAAATAGTCCTAATCTTAGGTAGTCTAGCTTATTACTTAGTTATTTAGTTTTAATATTATAATATAATAAATAAACCTTTTCTCTCTCCTTTAAATTAGGTCCTTTCTAATAATATTTATTATAGTATACCTTTATATATAAGTTAATAAAATTAATATCTTTAAATAGTTATATATATAATTTCTATAATTTTATAGCTTTTAGCTTTATTAATTCTATTATAGCTATTTTATTAATTAGTTCTTTAAATATTACTAAGTAGTATTTATAATTTATAAAAAATAGTATTTTATTAATTATAGAGTATACTATATTATTATATACTAATTATACTATTAATAATTATCCTACCTAGTTATCTTATTAATAATTTATATAATATCTTAAGTACTATTTTAGTATTTAGTTTACTCTTTCTATTTATCTATTAGTTTATAGATAATAAATAATAAAGAGTCTAAGCTTAATCCCTATTTAATTTATAAATAATAACTATATATTTAATATAAATAACTTATCTCTATCTAATATAATTTTATTTAATAGTTTATAATTTATAATTATATACCTTAATATAATATTTATTATCTAATTAATATTAATAGTTTTTATAATTAAGATTATATAAGTATACTTAATAAGTCTATTAATTATAACTATAATTATATTATATTATTCTTTTAAGATTAGTAACTTTATAATAAAGTTTATTATAATCTATTCTTATAAATTTATTAGTATTTTTAATAATTATAATTCTCTATAAAGTAAGTATTATATAAGTTTATTTTTCTAATATATATTATATATTCTAATATAGAATTAGACCTTTTAATATATATTTAAAAAATAATAATTTTATATAATATATTTAATAATCTTTTCTACCCTTATATATCTATAAGTAAGGTTATTATAGTATATCTATATAATCTTACTTCTTAATTTATTTAAGATATATATTAATCTATATATATAAAGGAGCTTTATATTATTATTTATAAGCTTACTTCCTTTTATAATAAGTTTATTAATTATATCTCCTTTTAATATATCTTAGATCTTTTATAAGAAATTATTATTTATAACCTTTATAATTATAGCTAGTAATTACTAGTTATATAAGATAGTACTATCTAAGTTTTATCTTAATACTATAAGTTCTACTAATTTAGTACTAAGTTTATAGTTTAGTTATCTACTTAATATATTAGCTTAGCTATTTTCTATATCCTTATAGTATTTAATCCTAAAATTATATTATATAAGTATTTTAGTCTATTATACTTATTATTATATAAGAACCTTTATTATTATAAAGAATATAAGGTTCTTATAATCTAACTTAACTATTATAATATATTTTACTATTTCTAGATATACTCTCTAGATTTAGAATACTAATACTATAGCTAAGAGTTCTTTATTATATATATTATAGTTAAGCTTTATAAGAATTATCTTTCTTAACTAAAATATAACTAATTAGTATTTCCTATCTAATCTTAGTTATATTAGTCTTACCTTTAAGATATAGTCTAATATATTAGTTTCTATAATAATTAATTTATTATAGTTAAATATTACTATAATTATCCCTAATAGCTTTAATAATAAATTATTAAAATATTACTAGTAAATTCAGAAGGGATCACATAAGTTTTCAATTCAAATAAGGTATAAACAGATATATACTAATAGATATAGGTATCCAAGACTACTAATATAGCATCCTACAGCCCCGTTTAGGTACATCCAGATCTACATTCCGGTCTAATCCACAGATTATATATCTAGAATAAATCTTACAGATCTTATCCTCTCCTATTAAATTAGAACTAGTCCCTAATTCCACATTTTCCTATATAAGTTCCTTTATATAGGTAGTAATAGATCTATACACTTTAGATTCCTTCCTTTATTTATTTAGTCCTTTTACTTAATTAGGTAACACTAATAAAATATAGCAAACTACTAAGAATAGCCTAAAATAGCTTATAAAAGCCTAAAATAGACTCCTAAGCTTCTAAAATAGTCTATAAAAAGCTTCCCTTAGTCCTTTATATATAATAAAATATATAAAATAGGGTTATACCCCTTATTCCTTAAAAAATAAAAGAAATATTTATAAAAATAGTAGGTAGTAAGATTTTAAAGGGTAATCCCTCTCTTAGTACTTTATAAGGTTTATTTAAGGTTTATTTAAGGGTATTATAAATAAAAAAATAATTAAACCTTATAATAAATAGGATATTTATATCCCTACCTAGCTCTTTAAAATCTTATATTATCCTTATATAAGTACTATAAATAAGCCCCTTAATATCTCCTATAACTCTATTTATTTTTACTTTTCTTCTTTTACCTTTATAACCTCCTATCCCTACTATTAATATACTACTTTATAAGTAGTTTTCTATTAATTTTAGTAAGGTTTTATTAGTTTTAAAGTTCTTAAATTTAATATATAGCTTAGTTTAGCCTATTCTAGACTAGTAGGGCCTTTTTAGCCTATATCTTAGGTATATACTAATATTTTCTTAGGTCTATAGCTTTTTTTTCTTTTTTTTTTCTTATATTATATCTAACTACCTAACCCTAATCTAATCTTATAAGCCTATATCCCTATAAGTATAAAGAGATATAGCTAGTCTTGATTTAAACTAACTAAGCTATTTATAGTTATCTAAAAGCTTAAGGAAAGAAGTAGGAGCTAATAGGGTTAAATATAAATAAAAAAAGATATAAAGAAGATTATATATATATATATAATATTAATTAAGTACTAGCCTATTATAATACCTCCCTCCTCTTAGTAATATCTATTTATATATAATAAATACCTATATATATATAGGGGTATATTCCCTAAAGACTATTATTTATTTATATACTCTTATAATATTCTTTAAATATATCTAATATAATATAATCTTTTAATTTATCTAATCTTTATTATATTTATTCTATAAAGCTAGCCTATTTTACTAATACTTCCTATTAATAATTTCTCTTAATCCTTTATATATATATAGCTAAAATCTCTTTAACTTCCTATTTTAATTTATTATTAATAATAATTAGTAAAGATTAAGTATTATCTATAACTTAAAAAAGGAAAAGATTTAATACTATAGATTATATTAAATTTATATAAAAGATAGGGTAAATCCTATATAAGATACTTAACTCTATTATATATAAGAATAGAATATTAATAATAGTATACCTTTTATATAATTAATCTAGTTTCTTTAATAGCTATAAAAATATAATATTTTATAGATATAACTATACTTTATCTCTTATATAATAGATTAGTATAGCCTAATATATATAGTTTACTTATTCTTACTATTTATCTTAGATAGTAGCTATTACTACTTATATTTAATTAAAAGCTTTATAAAGATATTTTATAAAGTCTATATCTACTTATTTAGGATTACTTTTATAACCTTAAAGATTTCTATTATCTTTTAGTCTAATTAGATTAATATAATATCTATATATAAAGAAGAATAATACTAAACTAATTAATAATATCTTTTAGTTATTAATTATAATAATTATAATTAAAAAGAAATAAGACTAATCTTTCTATAAATAGGCTATAAAGGCCTATAAAATCTATTCTATCTCTTAATTTACTTATTCTATTATACTATCTATTTAAGGGTAAAAGGCTATTAATAATTATTATTAGATTTTTAGTCTTTTATATATTTCTTTTTAAAAACTACTTATAAATTAAAAACTATAATTAGACCTGGTAGTGACCCGCGGGTGACCCTTACAACCCTTAAACCGCCCCGCTACTAGGGCAGTTCGAGGGTCTAACCTTCCGACCCTAAGGGTCGTCTACCTAGAGGTTAGACCCTCAGAGGGTTACCCGCGGGTAACCCTAAGGGTCGTTAAACGAGACAAATAGGTAAATCTTATAATATATATAATTTATATAGATTTACCCTATATTTTTAAGTATCCTGATTATATATCTGAAGTTCTTTAATATTAATTTTTAGTAATATATTATTATAAAAACTTATATTATATTCTTAAATCTAGTTCCTATCTACTAGACTACTATATATCTATTAAGCCTTTTTAAAACCTTCTAAACTCTTCTAGATAATTAAGAGAGAGGAATTTCGCCCTCTTTATCTATACTATCCTTAATACTAGATTATATCTTATTACCTTCGCTTAGTAAGCTACTTCTTTATCTCCTTCTAAATATAATATTAGATAATAGTTATAAAGTAGGTAGTAACTAACTTTTTTTAACTATATC
>NW_015971532.1:0-199118 GCF_000769745.1 Penicillium expansum
GTCTAGATATAGCTTATATATAAAAAAAAATTAGTATTTTATCAACGTAGTTATTATACTAATATATTAAGGATATATATCTATTGACTAGAATTTCCAAATATTTCCTAGTCCTGATTATGATAATAGAGGAGAATTATATATATAAACTAAAATATAGGTAAAAGACAGTCATTTATTTAGGTGATTCAGCCACTTTATAAACGCCAAGACCATGGTTTTATGCAATTTCGAGCCTAGGGGGGGGGCCCGACGAGCCCCCCCCTTCGAGCCGGGGTCCGGGTCGAGCTTGAAAAGTTCGACCCCCAGCTCGTTGCGGGTCGGGTTTCGAGCCCGGACCTTGGGCCCAAAGTTGGGCTTTGCGGAAGTCTACTCTTACCTTATATCTTAAACCTATTATATTTCTATCCTTATAAGCTAATATAAAAGCTCTAATCCTTACTCTAGTAAAAAAATATAGTTAAAGAGCTAGTATAATAGTAGCCTTAAGTAATCTGGGTATAAACCGGCGATAATCCGCTTACTATATAGAGGATATTACTTAGAGAAAATCCTTCTTAATAAAGCTATAGGCTAGATCCTTAATATTCTTAATTATTCCTTTATTTTCTATTAATATTCTCTTTACCTACTATACCTAAGTTAGTTTAGCTTTTATTCCGGAATATAGAAAGTAAGATCTATAAAGGGGCTTATACTAGTTATCTCTTTCTAGTCTTCTGATATAATTTTAATTTATATTTTTTCTTTAAATCTACTAAATAGCCTCTCTGTATAAAGGATAACTAATATTATTACTAGCTATCTATTTTTACTTTTTTTCCCTTACGCTAAATAACTGTACCACTAAAGAAATTCTTTAATAAGTGTATAGTCTAGAATTATATAGCCTAGCCCTATTTTATAGCCCTTAATTTATTCCTATTTAATAAACCTAATAGTAAGTAAGTAACTTATTCGCTAGGTATTCCTTATATATAAGTAAATATTAACTTACTCTATCTAAAGCTTAATAGCTTAGTAGTATATCCTCTTAGTCTTAGGTATCCTTTTATCTTTCTTTTAGATAGAATCCTTATCGGTATAAGCGCTAAAAACGTAGCTACTCTCTTATAATTATTTATAACGCTTCTCTTTAGCGATCTTATCTTATTAAGTAAAGAATTATTTACTGCCTATAGCTAGTTAAACTTCCTATATAATATAAAAATAAAAAAAGGCTGAGGAGCTAAAAAAATAAGGTAGAAAATAGAGAAAGCTATCTTAGAGGCTTAGAGTAGGGAAATAATTTTATTTTATAATTTAGTAATTTAATATAACTAGAGACTTTTCTCCTACGCCGCCCTATAATAGATAAACTCTATACCTTCTAATTTATATTATTCTACTCTAGTATATTATAATTTAAAAGGGGGACGAGATCGGAAGATTATATACCTTAAAAAGTAGGGCTTATAGTAAGAAATGATAGCTATCAAAAAGTAGTTCGTAAATAAATAGAATTGTAGGGTAAAGGGCTTCTTTAGGTATAGACTGAGTGTAGACTAAGTACTTAATAGATAGCTCTGATCAGTCTCTAAGTAATCAGTGAGTGATCAGTGAGCGATCAGTGAGCAGCCAATCAGAGTAACTGAGTGCTCAGTGAGCACTTAGTGATC
This sequence comes from Penicillium expansum, assembly GCF_000769745.1. NCBI lineage: Eukaryota > Fungi > Ascomycota > Eurotiomycetes > Eurotiales > Aspergillaceae > Penicillium > Penicillium expansum. The sequence goes on from NW_015971532.1 coordinate 1,659, forward strand.
GTTCATTGGGCCTCACTGATTTATCACGTGATAGCTCTGAGCCGCTCACTGAGCCTGAGCCCGGACTGAAATTTACTCAGAGAGCCTGACTCTGAGCGCCCTCATAAAAGCGGCGGCAGCTAAGATAGGAAAGCCCCACCCGGCAGAGGAAAAATGGTACGTACAGCTACCTAGGTACTCCAGATACTCCTAGCTCAGCATATGTTGTACATACTACGGGGTATATATATATGCTTGTTTATAGAATGTAAACGAGTTTCCTCAATTTCTATATATACAATGACATCAAACCGTATCTGCACCAAATCCAATCTTGGACCCCAACGCCGTGACCTTTGTGCGTTCCCAACCCAAAAAAACTCGGCCAATCTGTATACCGTGGGTCCCCGGGTCAAACGCCAATCCCAACGAAAAAGAGAAAAACAGAGCAAAGAAAAAAGAAAGGCAATAAGACATGGCATGACAAGAAAAAACATGAATAAAAACTCCCCTGGTCTCGTGCTGTGGGATATATGGCAAAACGTGAACTGGAAAAAATGGATCGACAAACAAATATGAACGAAGAAATTAGTATCTCCGTAGAGACGTAAATGGCAGATATTGGCAAGAAGAGGAACATGACCCAGGAGCTAACCAGGGGTTACCATATATAGAACGGCGGGGGAAAATGGGGGTCAATCGTTAGCGTCGTGAGTTAACCTTATACAGATAAGGTTATAATCATGACGCTACGGAATTGAACAATATCGTAATAATCTCGATAGATTTGGTCAAAATCTGAAGAACAAAGTGCTCATCTAGGCGGTGTCACCCCCGTGGCATATGCAACAGGAGAAATGGTGGATGTAGGTATCTTGCCCACCATTGGAGTCGACACCGATGATCGCTTGGATAAAACAGCTACCTTCTTCCGGACAGATGCGAGGCGGCCACGCATACTGGATACAACTGGATCAATGTGTAAGTTTGGGATCAGTTTGGTGGATGGATTTGGATAAGACTCACGTTTGACGACGACCTGCCGATCTTCCACCTGCAGCTCATCCAGAACGACCTTGTCGCCAGGTTGCCGTTCGATGTTGCTACCGGGCATGGATCGCGTTCCATCATCCTCAAGCACAGCTTCGAGCATGCGAATCGCAGTGACATATGTAATCTCACAGTTGGCAAGATCTTCGCCAGTCAATTCATTGATGGCAGCCGCCCGGCTCATCTCAAGTGCGCGGTCGTACATCAACCTCTCTGCTGTGACGCCAGGGCTCACCACTACATCGGCGGTTGAGCTTGAGCCGGCAGTGGAGCCAATAGCATGGTTATCTGGATGGCTAGGATGATCCAGTGGCAATCGCCGTTGCCCTTCGATGAGCTTCAGGCGCACAAATTCGGCTTTTTCAATGACCTCATTGAACCGACTGCGCACCCATTGCACGACGTAGTTGATCCGGGTACCAGCAACTGCGCTCATGCTGTCTTTGGTAGGAGATTCCCCATAGATCTCTTCTCGGTTCTTGCGCGACCACCAAGCTCCAGCGATGTCCATTGACTTTGCAAGCAAGGACAAAGCCTTGACATACAGTACCAAAGCTTCCTCGGACAATGTAACAATAGCATCGACTGTCAGGCCATCATCTGGATCGGCAGACTCCGGTTCAACATTTGTGTCCATGGGTCTCGCAGATGGGTCAGTCGGTGCCGAAGGTGCTAACGGGATAAGCTGCTTATATTTGACCTCGGCAAATCCGAAGACAACATCACTACGCGTAGCACATTCCTCGATTGCCTGGACTGCCTTGCAATCTTCGTCGACAGTTGCGCTTGGTTTGGAGCCGTCTCCGGTAATCAAAAGACTAGCATGTGCAGGAGGATATGCGGGGAAAGGGTTGTAGGCTAGAGGCGGAGATCGCCCACTTTTAGTGATGGCAAGGGGGGGAGAGAACCCCATTCCGAATAGACGACCACTGGCCATGTTGAGTGCTTTTGAAATTGCCGAGGTCGCCGACGTAGGGCTTTGCCCGTAACGTCGCTCGTAGGAATGCTGGCGCTGATGTATGGAATCCGCTCGCGAACGACCCGAGACAACCTGCATGGCTTTAGCCGCATTGGCATGCGGAGAAGATGGTGATACTGTAGGTATGCCCTGCGTTGTCGCCCGACGGGTCCCAGCGCCAGTCTGTCCTGGTCGAGAAAGTCCACCCTGAAGGCGTGGGCTATGAGCCAATTCATCTGCAAAGGCGTTGACCTCCACGGCCCGCTTCTCGACTACAACATAATCTCTCTCGAATGCCACCTCTTGTGCAGCGCGATCCCGTGCCTCCTGGGCACGGGCTGTTGAGTCACTCGCTTTGGGAGAGCCAGTGTAGGTATTCCGATTTCTCTGCCGTTCCATGGCCGCGGTAATGGCGTTGCGATCGATGAGCTCCTGGCGCCCCGGAGCGGTGGCAAGGCTGACAGGACCAGGCCGTTGAGGTGGTGTACCTCCCGATTGATGCTCCCTGGCAATGCCTGAAGCAGGCCGGTCAGGGCTTCCCACGCGGCGCATGGGCGTAGCGGTCGGCGGCGTTCCAGATTTTAGACGCGGTACAACCGGTCTTTGACCGACAGGAGATGCAAACTTGTCGTCCGGCCCAGTATCATAAGGAGATTCTTCGGCCTTTGTGACAAGCTGCCTCGGCCGTGGCGATCGTGGTGGCCCTGGAACGTCATCGGCGACCAAGCCAGGAATCGGATCAGTTATCACATTGTTGTTGAAGAACTCGGGGAAGTTCAATCGCTCCACTGGGTTCCGTTTCAACAGACCTCGAATTAGCTTTTTCATGTCGTCTGATGCGGGGTTATCTTCCGGAAAGCGGATTCGGTCTTCTCCCTTCTCAATCTTTCGGAGCAACTCGACGTGATTTGTGGCTCGGAATGGGGGTCGGCCCACCACCATCTCGTAGAGCACAGTACCTACTGACCACAAGTCGGCCTTGGCATCATACTTCTCATACCGGAGAATCTCGGGTGCCATGTACAGCGGGGATCCACAAAGGGTCTCTGCAAGTGAAGTGGCGGGTAGAGACCGGGCGAAGCCGAAATCTGCGATTTTGAGCATGGGGAGACTCTCAAGTCCCGTCGTGGGCTCGTAAGAGTCATCATTGCCTTTGTAGGGAATCACCTGAGCATTCCCATTCCGATATGACGAAGGTGAGGGGCACAGCAAGAGATTCTGTGGTTTGATATCTCGATGAATGAGGTTTCGGTCACGAAGGAATTTCAGTGCGCTTGACAGTTGTTTGAGGAAGTGCCGGGTAACCACCTCATTAAGCGAGGCGCCGGGTGGATTTGGATATTTGGCAATCATATCCCGAGTGTATTTATGTGATCCCAGAGTGTCTCGGCGCTTGATGAACAGCGACAGATCCCCCAGCGCACAGTATTCCATAACCAAGTGAATGTGAGATGTTGATTCATGGCAGTCGATCAGGGCCACGATATGTGGGTGCTGAAGGCCCATGAGGATATCGATCTCGGACGAAAGGTTTTCCTTGAGCTTTTTATTGAGCTTCGACAGGTTCACGGACTTGATAGCTACATAGGTTTTCGTTTTCTGTGTGGTAGAACCCGATTAGCATTCATCACTCCGCACATTACAAAAAAGGGCATGACTCACTGTATGAACACCCTGATAGACCGTCGCAAAACTACCTCGCCCGATCTCATCGAGCCGCGTATAGCGACCGACGGACATTTCTGGACGGGAGGGCTCGCGTGATCTCCTCGAATGTTGTGACGCCATAACGGCGGTGGGCACGCCAATGCCTGTTCTGTCTCTGATAGACTCTCGCTGGGGGAAAATAAGAATCGAGTCACACCCCAGCAACCACAACTACCTCAGCAGCAGCAATGTAAACGGTACAGTCGAGAGGCCCATCAGGGGAGCTATGGAAACGATGATGCTGCCTCCGGGAAGCCTGGAAGAACGAGGAACCGCCGGGAGAATGGGCCTAGGAAGGTACTGTAAATGGGTGCCGTGGAACTAGACCGGTGAACTCGGGTAGATTATAAGAGATGATGTCGATGTAGATGATGTATTCAAGGAAGCAAACACAAGTTGATCCAAAGGACTTAAAGCGGTGAGAGGTATGATGCAGAATAGCCAAAATGGCAGGAGGTTAGGAGATTAGGAGATCCGAGTATAATAGAGAGGGAACCAAAGATCTAGGGAGGCAAAATGACAGTCCTCATGAAAGAGCAAGATGATGTGATGGTGGAAGCGGGAAGGGAACCCCAAGACCCAAGGTACTCCACGATTGGGGGGTGTGACCCAACGATAACGAGTGACAAGCGGCGATGATCGCGTAAGGCGGTCAGAAGGGCGGAGATGATCTAGAGTCCCGATAAGATGAAAACGTATGAAGAAGTCTAATGAAAATGATAGATGAGAGCAAAATGATAGAGAAAATGAAGGAAGGAGCGAAATTATGAGAAATAAGGGATACAATCCTATTTAAAGCAGCAGAAGCCTGCGAAGAAGAAGTCCAAATCGCAGTGATCTATGTCATGTGCTTATCGATTAGATAAGGCCGAGATCGGCAAGGCAGATACCCGAGATCTCCAGTATCACTGTTACAATACACCCGAGACTTGTAGGTGAGGAAGATACGTATTCAGTGGGAATATTAGTGTCTAGGCTGTGTTAAGGGTCCTTTATATATGTCATCCAGTATTCCCATGTCTTCCTGTAAATACTTACAAGCTGCAAGGTGGATGACGGATCACAAAACACGATGAAACTGTACGGTGACGGAAGCTTATCTGCAGCCTATGACTCCCAGTCATGGCGCATCGATTGGTCGAATTGAAGGAAAGGGGGCAAGCTAGGCAAGGCAGATATGCAATAACGCGCCGCTAGTATAGGCATTCAAAAACGGTCTCTAGCTGAGTAGTCGAGGTCAATCTATACATCCTCGGGCTATGTACCCCACTATACTATACAAATGCCGCAGGGATATGATAGGCAGATAATCAAACGCAAACCTCCGAGCAAAAAGGAAAGAAACAAAAAGGGGGCAAGAAATAAAAAGCAAACAAGTCGTGCATATATACACATCAACGTGGCACATCAAACGCCAAGACCCCGCACGAGCAGCCATAACACCACTGGGACCACGACGTTGTCATTACAACCAGTAAGGATCGCCTCGGTGGCGCTCGTTCCGGCTGCCGCCAAAACCGCCTTGACTAAAGTCCAGGCCCAGAAGTGAGCGGAGAAGGCTACGCCTTCCGTTGATTCGACCCCAGACACAGGCCAGCCACCGAGCACCAACCAGGCACGAACCGCGATCAGCCCGCAGGTCACCGCTACTACAAAGGCGATGCTGCCTTCAAGTGATTTGCCGCCACCCCAGAACCATTTCAGTCGACCGTACCGTCGGCCAACGAGGGATGCGGCCGCGTCGCCCATGCCAACACAGATGACTCCGCTCGCCATGCTCACATCGCGTGACGGAATCTCCCAACCAGCCCAAGGGCCCAGGCCCGTCCGAGGAAGATCGGAAAGTGACAACCAAAGGGGTATTGAACATCCAATTAACAAGAAAATGTGTGAAATGATGACCGGGCCACGGTGATCACGGCCGTCAACATACGGTGCCAGGAAATAGGTGAGTGGCCGCGAAATAGGAGGTAGTTGAGAGGCGCGGAACAGGTCCAATAGAAGAAAGATGGAGAGGACCAAGGCTAGCGCCATGGCGCAGAAGGCTGGATCCACAAATATAGCAGGAAGGAACATGACCACCATCATGCCGTGGAAAATCTTGCGGCGCGTATCAACTTCGGCAACAGAGGTGAGCTTAACCACAATAGCTAGGCCCGTCAGCAGTACCAATACACAATAACCACTGAGTAGTAGACGGGTGATGGCAGGCCCAAAGGTAACCTGGCGAATGTGTTCGATCGATCCAAGGAAGCAGGAGGCACTCATAATATCTATATCAGGGCGGGGTGGAAGTTCAATCCAGTACTCAAGGTTCAACATAAGGACCCAAAAGCGAATCTTCGAGAAATTTCCCAACAAGTAGCCTATAGCCCATCCAAACGGATCCTGGCCTTGCAGTGCGCGCTCTGCCACATACTTTCGGATAGGTCCAAGAATGATAATGAGGGTCAAAACATAGATGTAAAAGGCAAACAGCCATTTGCGGACCTGCGCTTGGGCTGAAGTGAGCGAGAGGAAGGAGGCCAGAGCAGGACCCATCATTTTCTTGCGTCTACCACCAGGGGTAGTGCGCACACGTTCCTCTCGAACAGCTTCATCGAATGTAGATATGGTATGGCGTCGTCGATGCACAGCGCGAGCATGCTGTTCAAAAATCTCTTCCGTCGTGACCTTATCAACTGCAGATGCCGGCTCTACCGGCGGGCGGGAAGAGCGACTCTCCCTCATGGTCTTGGTCTTGCGCGGCCTTGAGAATGAGAACCCATTGGGCCCATCACTGTCCGACGAAGCATCGTCCGATGGGACGTGCCCCGTTCTACTCAACTTCTCACAAAGTCGATGGTCGATCATGTTCAAGAATTTGCGGGGAGATTGCGAAACATGCGGGGCACGGCGGAATTTCCAGCTAGGAATTCTGGCCAAAGAAACCTCCCAACGCAGTATATGTCGACAAGAAGCAAACAAACACATGCCTCCAAGCCATAACAGGGCTTTGAGTATCTCCATCTGGGGAGAGGCCGCAAACAAGTACAAGTTGATCAAAGCTGTTGTCAAAAGCTGCAGCTCAGCGGGAAGAATGCTGGTCGTCAACAAAAAGTCTAAAGTGGGTATCAACGCTTGATGCAAAGGGAAAAGAAGTATTAAAGATTCCGCGTCGAGCCCGCGGAGCGTCAATGGTTTGGGCACTGTATGGTCCAAGGAGAAATGCTCGGCAACGAGAATGGGAATCATAGAAATCATCCAATGGAGAGTATTGAATCCATTGGTCCGGTTCTGGAACGGTATAACAGGCGTTGGTAAAGAGGACAAGCTGAGGACGATATTAGGCATGATAAGTGGCGGGATATGGTTGGATAACGACAACGAAACAAATATCGGAATAAGGATCGGATATAGAAGGGGAGCCGGATCGAAGCTCGAGGGTATTGAGAAGTATGTCCGTTTCGTAGACCAGATGCGCCAGATACGCCAGCTTCGGCCCTGTGATGCACGAACAACGAGCGGATAGGCGGCATAGAGACCCAAGACCACGAGACCATGAGCAGCAAGCTCTGCAAATCAATTAGCGCATTCCAATTTTTTTTAACAGCAATTTTCCACATACCCTTTCGCCATTCCCAAGCTAAAGAGCGCACCCCATCTTGGTACAAGACCACACCACCCACAGACAGCAGAAGCGCGGCCTCCAACAATCGGCGGAGGACCTCAACCCGTCTCTGGCGTCTGAACCTCAGTCTCTCCTCAAAGGCCTCTTCCTCGAGCTCCTCCTCTGAGCTGCGCCGGGATGTCCGCAGGTTAGGCCGCACAAATGACGGCCACGGTTGCAAGCTCGGCAGCCAGTCATCGAGGTCAGTGGGACCAGATCGTAGGCCTTTTCGAGGGTGGAGCGGCGGGGCAGGTAACCCCCTTAATATACCGGTACTTTCATCGTCTGCCTCTGTGCCACTGTCGCTGGTTGTTCGCGAGGACCTTGAGTAGGAGGTGAGCGGTTGGAGACGGTCGCCGTGTTCGGAGGGAGTGCTTGATCCGAGGCGCCTGCTTCTGTGGTATGGATGGGGGGAGCGATTGAATAATCGGAGGTCTTCGGCGAACGCTTCGAGGCTGAGAGGTGTGCTGGTGCGAGGCGTCGCTTCTTGTTCTTCTTTCCACGGCAAACTCATGGCGCCATGCTTATGTCGATGAGTACGTCATGTCGGGGTGGGATAGTGATGTACGGTGTATGGGGAGGATGGGAGAACCTCCAGGAACAGAGCAGAATACCTAACGATTTAGTCTCGTTTTGTGTTCGATATCGAAAAATATTGAGAACGTGGTAGAGAGAAATGACAGTGTTATCTTTCCTGAATGCGGAAGGGATTTTGCCTATCACATGCGAGCGAACAGTGCGCCGTGCATCGATGTACGGGGTATGACCGACATCCAACGATCTCTGTTCTCTAAGTATTATTTATTTTGATCTTTGGTCAAATCGAGTGTATTTTTTCTTTCTTGAGTGGTTCCTAACCAAGCTGCTGCAGGACTACACCTGCACTCAACCTTCGTCCTTCCCGCCCCCAAATCGATCTGCACGGCACAACCTGTCCTGGCCACAAGGCTTCAGGCACTGAGTGCGTGATGTATAAGACAGCCTGAGACAGTGCGGAATCTCGACAGTGAGCTTCTTTCACTGATCTCAATATTTGCTTCAATGTATCGTCCGACGAACCCGCGTCGATCTCGATATTGATATACTTGTATTGGCTGTCCATGGTGGTGGCAGATGTCCCTCCTTTTATGTCCAACTTGACCTGCTCACATCGGCCTCCCAGTCCTTGCCATTCAATATCACTTCCTCGTGGCAGTTCATCCACTTGGACAGCCAAGAATGGTGGGATGGATGTGTGAGACTCAACAAGAACAGTAAACTTGGGCAGACTCGGCACAGGGTGATCATTTAGCTCCTCTGTGCGACGTCCATATTTGATATCCCACGCATCCAGCTGCGGGCCATCGTCATCATCCTCGTCTTCATTGTCAGGCAAAGCATGCATTCTTTCCCAGAGGCGCCATGCCACTTGCGCCTGGGTATTAGCGTGCTCTCCGCGAGCCAAGAAGGCCACCGCACCGAGCCACCAGTTTACCTGCATGGCTTCGCCAATTCTCCAGAGGTGCTGGAGGGCCAGTACAGCTCGAAGCCGGTAGTTTTCAATCCATGAACCTGACCCCTCCACTTGCGCCAAGTCCATAGAACCAGGATCTAAAGGAATCTGGCCAGCAATGTACACGAGTCTGCTAACATTCTGCAGCGGAACTGACAACGCTTGGGAATATGGTCCAATATTTGCGGGAGCCCAGTACGACCTGGATTGAACATGCAGGCCCTGGCGCCGGTCCCTCGCACCCAGATCAACAACGAATGTGACCATCACCTTGACATTGGACGGGAGTCGGTCTCCACATGCCACTGTAACTCGCGCAGGAGGATTGGGTTTCTTGAATAGCGAGACGTAGATATCATTCATTGATCCAAAGTCGGTCATTGAATCTAGCAGCACCGTAGCGAAAACAATGTCGTCTGTTGATCGGGTACCCGACTTAGGGTGAGCAAAGGACCTGAGCACGCGCTCGACCTTGTCTGCAATCCCTCTCATCTGCGCTCCTGCCCCGGGACCAGCCTCAGGTGCAACAATATTCGAAATAGTCCACGTAGAACCAGACAGCCGATGCACCGGTTCACAGACAGGCCAATCCGGCGACCGAGCAGTACTGGTCATCGCCCGCGATTTCGAATCATCAAGCGACCCAGAAACATCCAATGCGGATCCCAAGACACCCTCAAAGACTGCATCTAACATCCCGGGCCTCCTTATATCACTCGGCGCAATCCCATCGCTAATCTCCCACGCACTCTTAGCCGTACACCTCGCACCCCTCAACCTAACAAAAGCAACACCCCCCTCCCCGACCTTCTCCTCCCGACTACCGACTTCAATCCTCTGCTTCCACAGGAAACCAGGCCCATCCAGCGCAAGCGTCTCATACTCCCCACCCTCACCCAACACCGCACCGCGGATATCATCTGCAGCCGCAAACCGACTCATAGCCTTAACAAGATACCTTCGCATCATACGGCCGCCACTCCCGCCACCAGACACATTCTCCCACAAGAAGCCCTCGTCCAGACCACCGGAGGCGACCTTGAGAATACGAGCATCGCATCTAGCAGCTGCCATATCCTCCAAGAGCCCCGCCTGGCGTATTGCCAGAGTATCGGCCGATCTGGCCGCGGGTGTGGGGAGGGATGGATACATCCATAGCCAAGCGAGGGGTGTCAATCCCAAACGGTTAGCGACATTCTCGATTCGCGTGCGCTGGTATGTAGAGAGGATGGCGCCTGCAGAGACGGCGTTTGCTTCTGGATGGGCCTGTTTTATGCGGTTGAGGAGCGGGACGAGGGATTCTGTCTCGTCTTTGTCGGCTGTTTTGGTTCCGTAGATACGGGATGTGTCGACTGCGCCGCCTGTGATGGGTTGACGGTAGAGAGGGATTTGGAGGGCTGTTTCGTAAAGAGGGATTATGCTGTGACCGATTGTTTGGTACATGAAACTATCAATGTCTTCTTCTTCGTCATATTTGGATTGGTTTGGGTTTGGGGTTTTGTTCTGCGGTTCTGGGTAAAGGTTCGCTAGCGCGACCACTTTGTGGCCGTTGCGGATGCAGTGGAGGATCGAGTAGAGGGAGTCTTTTCCGCCGGAGATTAGGGCGATCACATTGAGCCCAGGGGCTGAAGGCTGTGCTGCAGACATAACAACTGTTCGCCCAGGTCTGGGAATCGAAGGTCTCTTTTTTTTCGCAGAATTGTTGGATGTCGGGTGCGGGTGATGGGGGGGTACTTTTCGCAGTCCCCACCTTTTGCCCAGGTGAGTTTCCAAGGTTATCGTTAATCGATAGAGCGATAAGATCAGTACAACGGGTGGTCACGTGGTTTTTAGATCTTTCACTACTGCATGACATTTGGATTGAGTTGGGGGAAGTATAAATAAAATAGGTTGAAGGTTAAAAGCCGTAATGCTCAAGTTCCTATACTTCTACTATGCTTACATGGAGATTTACCAGGAAAGAGTGTAGTAAGATTATGCTTGTAATTTGATGCATGTAAATCAACATCTGGAGATGTGACCTGGAACCAACACGACGGGGCAATGCAATATAAGAAGGGGGTATGAAGTGATGGAGAGGGAAAAAGGGGGGGTCAATTAACTTATACACGAATGTGACCAGCACAAAGAAGCAGATAAAAGCACAAAAAAAGTCAAACAAAAAATATTACATCGAATAGACAGAAACAAGCATGAACGAAAACGGTGGAAGTAGAAAAAGAATAGGAAAAAAGAAAGATGTAAAAAAGTCACAAGAAGCGAAGTAAACAGGGAGAGTACACGAAGGGAAACCCCAAAGGTTCCAAGTGTGAGGCACATTGCTCACGCCGAATGTGCTGGTCCAGGAAAGATTTGGAGAAAACAAGTGAAACAAAAGGAAAAAAGGAAAAGAAAAAAAGAGAAAAAACAAGGTGACAAAGGAAATATTTTCACCTGGCTCTGTCAAAGACAGATGCCATCACTTTATGTCGTTTTTTTTTCTTCTTCCTGGACTCTTCTGCGCCCATGTGCCTTCACCAAAAGAACCTTTCGAGGCAATCCCAGCCTGTGTATGTGTCCCCGTGCGATATGTCAAAACGCTGAAAATAAAAAGGGAACCCATTTTGCTGTGCACCGATGATCCAGTTTCTGACACCAATATAAATGCCCGGACGCCAAACCCAATCAAGACCAATGTGGTCGAGCTTCCAATGAAAGACTCCGACCGAAGAATGTATGTATTATATATGCAGTAGGAAGTCTCCTGGTCTCGTAAAAGAAAAATCATGAAACGCAAAGTCCCTTAGGACAGGTCACGCTTGCGCTTCTTCGCCGCTCGGCGATCCACGGAGGGAGTACCGGTGACATCAGTCGACCGGGCAGCCTCGTACATGACTTGGCCAAGGGCACCAGCGTCATGTTGATCATCGAATGAGACAGAACCAGCATCGCTTGCATCCAAGACTCCCATGACAATGGAGCCACCACCGTGGGTTCGGGCGTGCTGAGCGAGGTTATCACTGCGGGAGAACTTCTTGCCACACTCGTTGCACTCGAACGGCTTGTCCTGAGTGTGGAGAGAGCGGTAGTGGCGCTTGAGGTGCTCCTGACGACGGAAGCGACGTGAGCACAAAGTGCAGACGAAGGTCTTGGAAGGATCCTCAGTCAAAGACTGCTTGCGACCCCGGCGGTTGACCGAGATGGGAGCAGACTCTGAGTCATCCACTGATCCATCATCAGAGCAGCAGTCGCCAGAAGACTCGCAGGCGGCCAGCGCCTTTGCTTCAGCCTCTTCTTCGGCGATCTTTCGGGACTTGCGGTTGCTACGCTTCTTGATCTTGGGTTCTTCGATGTGTTCCTCCTCGCTCTCAGGCTGGGGCTGGGCGGTCTGGGTCCACTCGAAGGATGGCAAACCACTGTGCATGAAAGTCTCGGAGTCATCCGAGTCTTCAAGGCTGTGCTCGCTCAGGAATCCATCGTCCTCTACCGGGTAGGCGTGCATACGCTGGCGCTTGCCACCCATGTAGACGGCATTGGCGGCAGGGTGGAATTCCACTAGGTGGTTCAACTCATCATCAGAATCGAGATCTGAGAAGCTGTCAAAAGTCGGCAGCGAGCTCAGAGGGTCCTGGGTCGAGGAGCTGAACGAAGGAGACGGGTTCTCATTTACGGGTAGCGTCACAGACGCACTGCCAACAACGGCGCGAGGTTCCTCCTCCTCACATGAGAGGTTCGGTAGAGGAGGCAGATCCTGTGCGTGAGAATGGACACAAGGCTCAACGGTGAGCTGGCGGGGATCGCAGAAAGACTGGCTAGACCCAAGAGTGTGGGAGGCAAGTATGTCGGTGGGCACGGGTGAGGGGGAGGGGGAAAGCGAGGGGCAGGAGGTTGCAGACAGAAGGTCTGAGCCGTGGATGTGAGTAAGAGAAGGGGGGTGAATGAAGACTGCATGATAATTAGCTTTTCGCCCTTGCTTCCCCATATCCACCTTTCTTATCAAAGTGTGATCTATAAAACTTACCAGGCGTCATTGGAGGCGAATCAGAGCGCGCCCACTCCGGTGTGGCAAGAATTTCCTGGTGGACATCGGTCTCGCATCCCTCCTTGACACCCTCCACCTTATCGAAGGTGAAGAATGTGTCATGAATCGGGGTTGGTAGTGCGCCATGGGCAGACGGAGGACTGCTGATGGTGCTTCCCGAGGCGGACAACGGAGGAGTCGAGGGGAAAGAGTACAAATCGTGACCGATAAACCGAGTGTCCAAGGGCATCAACCCGGGAGATCCCTGCTGCACGATGATGGTGGGCTTCATTTGCGAAGGCTGGGGAGAGGCAATTGGTGTCAAGCTCATGGTAGCTCCTCGGAAGGCATTGGTGGTGGCCATCTGGTGCATGTTCATCATGGGCTGGGGGGAGTAGAGCGGTTGCTCCTGCCCGTACTGCATTTGGCTGTAGTATGGGATGTCTGATTGGTAGTGACCTTGCTGTCTCTGTGTTGAGTCGGGATAGTATGCGAATGACTGTCCCACCGAGGTGGGTGCCATTGTGTATGTTGAGTCCATTGTGAGTTGTGCTATGCCATGGGTTAGAATCAAACCAGAAATGTATATAGATATATACATACCTGTGAGATTGGTAGTCCAATTGAAATGTGTTTTTCCCGTTGTATATTAGTAGGAGTATAGTTGATTTCAAGTCCGAATGAATGAATGGACAATTAGGTATGTGTATAGGTGACGATGAATGAGTGTGTCGAAAAAGGAAGGACAGGTTCTGGGAACCGGGAGACGGAGTACTTGAGGAAAGAGAGTGTGATATAGAGCAGAGAGGATCCCAAATAAATCTAATAGGATAACCCCAAACCCAAAATAGTCAAACAAAAAAAAAAGGACTTAGAGAGAGTGTAAGTATAAGAAAAAAATAGACAGCGGGGAAAATAAAATAAAAAAAGAAGAGAGTGAGAGAGAAGAGACAATTGAGGGAAAGATAGCAGGTTGCGGTGGATAAATGAGTGATCTGCTACTATTTTCTACTTGCCGGGTCACTAGTTTAGGTGTGGGCCAGGAACCGGGTGCTTTTTTTTAATATTTTTAATTTGTCTCAAGAATTATGATTAAATAGAAATAATAGAAATATTAGATTAATAGGATAATAGGATAATAAGATAATGGAATAAATAGAATAATAGAATAAATCGAATATTATGGGTATCCCAGTCCGGGGCGGGATTGGGAAAGACACTGGGTGCACATCAAGTGCTCAGTCCCGTCAGAAGAGACCAATCGTATTGATTGAGGAGGAGTTTAGTGAGTGACCTCAATTAGTGGAGACATAGGAACATTGAGTTAAATAATTATTATATATTATATTTTTTGGGATTATAACTTTTATTATCTTCCCCAAAAAAGTACTTTCTCGGCCACCCCCCAAAAGTAGTATGGCGTTGTATATGGAGTACACCTGTGTCCTATGTTGTACTCCGCTAGATATGTACTCCCATTAACCATCACATCCGTAACATTGTCATAATACTGACATAATACGGATGTTTGAAAAATGCTGAGTTATTCACATTATAACCTTAGAACTCACTTCTCATTCGTTTAATAATGAAGATGGACATGGCCCGAGACCTGATCTAAAAATTGAGGTGTGGCCACGAGGTGCACGACCATTGGGCTATGTGATGCTGACAGCGGCAATCACTTGCTCAATTAGTCTTATCAACGCAATGTCGGACAAATAAGAGGGCTTTAACCCAGACCGTCTGCTTTTTCATTGCTTTTTTAAGGACCAATAGCCCGGAAGAATTAGGGCCCACGCATCCCGTCCGGTACCGCGTACCATGTACCCCCGGAGTACCTTAGGTACCTTGTAAAGCTTCTAATTATTGGACTGAAGTTACCCTACAGGATCAGAATAATACCTCGACCATTTTCCCCTCCACTCCAGACGGCATAGCGATCAACAGGTGGAAACTTAAGACCCAAGGGCGGGCCGCCAATCAATTGCCGGTTTGGGCTGCACATCCAAAGTCGCTCAGGGCTTGCCGATCAGGCTATCAACGGTGGCGACCACCGTGCAACCATCTTTGATCGTGAAACGGTCGGCATTGGCTGTACAGTGTTGGTTGTGTATGTGCATTCATACCTGGCCAATTTCATATTCATACGCTCCAGGCCGTTCCTCGGTGGGCGCTCATCACCGAGGAACAAAAACAGTGGCGTTAAGAAATCCCATTGGTCTTAAGGTCATTCATATTAAAGATCATCAAATGGAGTACTCCGTATAACGTTCGTAGTTCTCAGCTTGGAGGTTCGTATGTACGTAGTTTGCCACATGGGTCCCATATCGTAAGTAAACACCGCGTTTCTGCCCGGTCGCTGCAAGGGCTATGCCATGGCCCATACAAACAAATTCATATAGTACACGTCAATAGCATAAAAATTCAATAATATCTAGGCAGAACCAAAGATCAAAGCCAAAAACAAAATTTACCACGCAATATGCAAGCCAAAGAAAATATGGCGAAATTCCAGTTCATTTGTGCGGCCTACTGCAGGAACCAGCTGTGGGGGGGCAAAATCACACAGGCTACATAAAAGGCGCTTATTGGGTGCTTGGCTCTTGGTAAAAGGCAAGGCTCCAATGTAGTTTCCTTTGAAGCTCAAATCATCGAGGGTTTACTCCGTACCGGATGGGTGGTTCCGGTTGCCCTAGGTTCATTGGAATCCCCAGACTATCCAAAAAGTATGTTCGGGGACCTAGTAAGACTAATATTGGTGCTTGGTGCTTATACGGAGTGATTGTGGCCCAAATTCCAGTATGCCAGTGAGATGAACCCTGTACTTTTGAATAGGTCTCACCTGTTGATGCATCTTATTGGGTCAAGGGTCTAGCCATAGTCGCTAAGTGATGTGTTCCGATTGCAGGGTGATGTGATAGACCTTTTGTTCTCACTGACCTGACCTGTAGATCCGGGGGAAAGTGCGCTTAGTATATGTCATCGCACCACTCAGTGCATGGGCGTCATTATTACGATGGCATGTGTTGCATGTGCTGTCTGTGACCGATCTCATCCCAATGTTGGAAACTTGGAAGCATAAGCAGATGCATAATCCGACACATCGACTCACACAGCCCAATGACATACAGTGGCCACGCAACCTTGGAAGCAAGGTCCAGTTCTATTCTTACCAGGTCGTGGCACATTCCCTACATTACAAATTGACTGTCCACCGAAATCAATCAAATCTTCCAAATCCTAGAAATCCATAATCTCCAAGGTCCCTTTTTTTTTTCTCCCTCGAGTCCAGGCTAGAAAACAAAAAGTATTATTCCGGTACTTAATGAATATCGGGGACCCGGAGCATCTCCTGTGTAATTGGTCAGTTCTAAAGATAGTGCGCCCCTCCAATTGGCTACTAATTCGTTCGGAGGCAAAGTGTCGGTCCCAGCGGAGACTTGTCTGTATCCGCTGCCAATGAGAAACATATAAACTACGCCAATGTGGATTTGGGGAAATTGGAGAGAGTCACTGATAGATATTCATTACCATTCCACTCTACTCCATACTCCGGAAGAGGTACAAAGATAGTCTACGGTTAAGTCTCCGTACTCTCCGTAAACATAAAGTACAGACACACTGGAGACACCCGGTTCACCGGGCCTCGAGTGTTTCCTTGCTAGGTTTAGATAATTCCCATGAATTCGGAGAGGGTCATGCATGGAAGGCTGTCAAGTCCTTCTTCGAGAAATCCTGATGTCCACTTTCTAATCTTGATGCTAATTCCCTTGCGTTACCCAATTTCTCTATGAGCTTACTAACTCGGCTCAAATTTTCGCCTGAGCTTTTGCGACTATGGATTTACGCTGCGATGATCAAAATCCTTGCCGCCACCGTTGTCGCACAGACAAAACAACTTTTTTTTTTGCTTTTGCGAAGCCCACGGGCTCGTTACCAATGCTTAGAGAACAATGGCGGTAAAACAGAAGCCGGAAGCCAAAAGCCAAAAGCTACGCACTATTGAATTGAAGTCCGCCCGTTTCTGATCGTCAGGATTACTCCATGTTGTACTCCGTAGAGCTCCAACAGCTCCAAGTTCAGGACCCTATCAGAGAGCTCCGACCGAGAATGTTCCCGAAATTAAAAAAAATCAAGGCTTCACACGGGATAAAACAAGCTACTTCCAAATCACTTCTACCAACGGCCCTTCTAGCCTTAACACCAACTCTTAGGAGGAGTGGAGAATATGGAGATGGACAGCGGGCGGGCAGTGCCTAGTTTCCAACTAAAGGCCGCGGAAGGTCCTCCAGGGAAGCCGGACCCCCAAGTGGCTCTTGAATGGAGACCCGAGTGGATGAAGTGAACGGAGTACGATATACGGTGTACGGAGTACGGAGTACACTCTTCTTTATCGAGAGAAAAAAAAGAGGGGGGAAAAAGCAAAACAAAGAGGCAAATTGGTTAAAGTTGATCTACTAATGCCAATACCAAGTCAATGGCCTACAACTTAGCAATGATCACAGAATTGACCGTGCGATTTGAAAAAAAAAAAAATTTCTACTTGGCCTAGGTTGTGAGCATTTTCCCAGTTCCCCGACGAATCATTCTCGGCTGCTGGCGGTTAACTATGGGGATGTCTGTGAGAGCTCTCCCGTCTGCGATGCGCGAAACCGTTTGGCGATCATCATGCCCGTATCCGAGTTTTGTGTCGTTTTCTGAAAAAGTTGACCAGTCTATCTGTCATGGTTAACCCCAGACGATACAAAGTATATATGCATAGCATGGAATTAGTCTTTCCCCGGGGGTCGAGACCGAAACAGCCCGCAGCAAGGGCTCAGATTTGCGTCTCGCGATAGGTACGGGAGTAATGTACCGTTGGGATCTCCCATGCATCAGTGGGTTTTAGCAAAACGTCCTGGTCCACCAAGGATTCACCGCACATATTCTACACATCCAAACCCACAATTTGCTATTTGCAATCCACAAGGCAAAAGGAAATAGGATTTCGCAAACGCACCTGTCAACGCCACAAGGATTCGAGGTGGATTTGGATACATCAGACGATATGATGTTTAATAATTCGTGAAATGTCACAAAGAGATGTGGGTAGCAGATCCGCAAGGAATTCACGGCCCTCTGTTCTGCGCTTACGTCTCTGTCAACGGCTCTTAGCGGAACACTTGCAGGGATCAGTTTGCCGTCAACTAAGACCATTTGAGAGTCATTCACATGGGACCACCGAGGCTTCAGATAAAGGCAAAAAAAATCATTCGCTAAGTGGAGTGCACCACTCAGTCCTCCGTACTCCGTGCAATAATGATTAACATACACAGTACTCCGTACATCGTACGTTGTGGGCTGTTAAGTAAAGAATTGAAAAAGCTGGGTCCTAATCGTGCCATTGAGCGAAAGAAGAAAAAAAAAACGCATTGTGTCCGAAACCCCCATTCTTGTCAGATTATGATTATACTGTCCAGACCTCGGTTCCCCGATAATGGACAGACATCCAGACGGACATACTCCGTAGTAGGCGCTCACATATCTCTACCGCTACGGAGTCGGGCTATCACAGTCCGAAACGAACGCGGATACCAGCCTTGGAGCGCTTGAAATTACAAGCACTATAAAGTGGGAAGGAACTATTCCAATTCCAGCCCATTTCAAATTCTCATCACGCAAGGACCCCGGATTATCACCGTTGGCCACATGTGGGCGCTAAAATGGCGAAGAAACAAATTGAGCCGTGGTGCCGTATGTACCTAAGAAAAAAGAAGCTAAAGCCGATGGCAGTCACCTCGATGGAAAGTATTCGAAAAGTAGCGAGACTTTGTGATGTACGGAGTACGTAGATCTCCAATACTCTCCAAGCCGGCTCAGAAATGGACTTTTGGGGGGGAAAGAATTGTACCTACAACATAGTGGGTTTACTGTACGAGTACGGAGTACGGAGTAGGACTTTGAGAAATGTATTTCCATCCATCTAAAGTTATACATAGAAAAGTTTCATTTCACAAATTAAGCCTTTTTTTTTTCTGGCGTCTATCTTCGAAATTGACTAAATATCTGTTTTAAGAAAAAAGACATCTGGAAAAGACTAACCAAAAAGACGTAACAACGCCGCGAACGTGGTCGACCATTCTCGTGTGTTTTAGATTCGCAATTAATTGTGTCTCTGTACGGAGTCCATAGGATAACTTTTCGGGCCTTTCCGCACATTGACAAGGCTATAATCTGAAACACAAGTTCAAATCACCGGTATCTGGGCAGAACGGGTAGGGAACACGCGTTTTCGAGGCTGCTGTTGGCGCTAGTGTACGCCGGGTCTCTTAGCTTCTTGGCTCATTTTTTTCTTTTTTGACCCAGTTTCGAGTTTCGAGAATGGATCCTACTTTGGGGGCGTGGGATTATTATCGATGGTCGCATTTTTAGCGGAGCCTATACTTTGGACTTTGCGGTGTACCTCTCTCTTCTGGACTTGCTTCCCGGTTTAAGAGAGCACTGGCCTCAATATGGCCTGTTCGGGGAATTTGCTAGAATGAGTAGGAGACTGTTAGAAGAGAAAGTGAGGCATGGAAATTGCTAATATTAACCAAATACAAAATTAATTAGCTGTTAATCCTCCGTACCTCAATGTCCTCTAGAGCAAATAGGCAGGTAGATTCCGAATTAGGAAATGTGAGGCCTAATCGGGAAGTATGAGGTCTTTTCTGCGCCTCATGGCCTACGTTGTATGTTGTAGTGGCATCTCGTACCAGCCGTCGCTAATCTTACTATCTCCCTATCTCAGATTGGCTCTGGCCAAATCAGACAGCCTGTGTTGTCTTAAAGGTCAGCTGGTTTAAGTCCAGTTGCCTCATGCGACCGTTGCGCCTGGTTTTAATATAATCATACAACGGGCACTTTGCCACAAAGCAATTTTAGCTATCTATAGTCCGTACTCCGTGGGTATTCCGTGCGCCAAACACGTTGTGCGACACTACCACCACCTAGTTTTGCGCACGGAACGCCACTCCTACTCCCATATTCCGAAGAGATACACACACCTTCAACCCAGAATCCAAAAAAAATCCAAAAAAAGTCCCTCCAAGGTCCTCGTATCTTTGGAGCACAAAACTTACCATGTTACATTGAAAGAACCCCAAGCGAGAAGTGCGGGGGGAACTCGATCATCCCAGTTCCACACACTCGCATAACCATGGTTTTGAGGATGAGCGCTCTTGCGGGTAAATCATTGTTTTCCTAATCAGGTATGCTAGACGGACCCCGCAATCGCTAACAGTGCCCTTCTGTGTACGGAGTACTGCGTTACTATGTTGTACACATTGAGAGAAAAAAAATCTTATTTGGAAAAATGTCCGGCACATTCGGACTGCAATTGACCAAAAATAAATATGAAGAAACTTCGACTAGAAACAAAAATTACTAGCTGTCAAAGTGGCGTGCTAGGCATGTGTTTCAGATATGTTCCTCGGTATCCGCCAAATTACTCCGACTCCAGAGTCATATAGCGATCTCAGTTCTAAACTTCGAGGACCTTGTATAACTGGCTATGAGACCCGAGACACTAGACCTAATATGGTATCCAGACCCTGATAAGATCGTCGAAAACTGGGTAAAACTGGGATAACCTTCAATTGATCAACCATACTATCGCTCGCAACTTGCTCTTTAGAGCTCTCCAGAGCTCTGGAAGTACAGCACGTGCCATATGGAGTACAGAGTAGCATTGATCATTAAACTTACTGACTACCGAACTATAAGGCCGGGGCTAATGTGGCTGTAAGAACGTGGGATGCATGGGTTTATTTCAGGTAAGATCTGCTGTGCATCGAGTGAGTGATCCACTTGGGGGTTATCAGCTCGTTCAATTTCTATGGTTCCTCAATCATTTCCAAAACTTGGAAGGTTACCACTAACACTACATCAGGTAAAGTGAGAAACTAAATATGGCCAATGGAAGTTTCTCGATGTTCTTATTTGATATGGATAATTCTCCTGCCGCAATCTTTAGCCATAGAGTTTATGAAGCTTCAACTACGAGCTCGGAACATACCTACCTACAGAATGGGGAATAGTGCGTGAACACTATCCCCACTTTCTTTCCGCTGAGGGCATAGATCAGCCTTCAACCCACAGATTCGATAAATTCGGACAAATTAGAACTACCGGGCTTCGATCGAAGGAACTCAAACTCGGCAGGATCCTGCAACCAGAGAATAATATATTGAATGCGGAGATAGACTATCCAGCCCGTCCTGGAAAGGTGCGTTAGGGCATCGGATTCGATTCCACCCGAACCAGGAGCCTCGCCAACCAGTCCTTTCCAAATTCCCACTATCTCCATAACACTTGACCCCAATATCAAACGGAATGATTCCTTGGCTCAGATACCATTACTCCAACATGCTCCGTAGATCGCATAGTTTGACCCAATTATTAGTTTTCCTGAGAGACACAGTGGATCAAAATTAATTGGGATCCTCGTAAAGAGTATCTTCTCGGACCTGGATCTCTGGTACGATTGGGGCGTGCAAAGACTCCCGAGGTCCAAAAGGATGAAAGGATGGGATTCCCGGGGCCCTATCTGATCTAATCTTGCATCGTTTCCCTGGTACTGATATCATTGTATGTCCATCTGGCGGAGTATTTCCGATAAGGTCAAGGAGGATGTCGTGCGTGGCTTTATGATCGTAGAGAACCATTCCATACTTTCTGAATATGATCACGTACGGAGTAGTTAGTTCGCATCTCGCGCAAACTTTCTCCAACATCGCGCTATCCCATAGTCTATGAACGTCCCCACCCCAATCACCAAAAACCCTAAAATCCTCGACGGACATTCCTATCTAGCGTGTACATCATGCGGAGTACATATGCAGGATGTACTCCGTAATAACTATCGGTAAGCGCATCTAGCTCGGAGAGCTCCGGTTCGGCGATTGCCTTCGTACGTGAGCTATCAGGATCGACGACCACTTCCATTTCCCACAGTATTTAGCCCAAGGCTCAAAACCAAAAAAGTGGCTCTTTCCAACGTTCAATCCAGTCCGCCCGCGCCAACACGAGCAGATCATCTTTTCGCGCAATATCTTGTACGTAACGGGTTTGTCGGATTTCTTCGGTCTAGCTGATAGCCATGACCCGGCGCTTAGAGACAAGCCCACTGTTCTCCGCACGCGTTAACTCTCTCTTACGGTTCAGTGGTAGAAGCCACCGCAGCGCCATCAATGGCTTTGGAGCTGGTTCTGGATCTACGGGCTGAAACCACAGCCTGAGCTGAGATGAAACTTGACGCAGCAAACTTCCAGTGGCGGGCTTGTCTAGCGAGACTATTCGAAATGAGAACTACCTTTTAGTGAGCGCGATTCACAGACAACCTGGTGTCTTTCTCTGTCTTGTCTGCTGTCTGGCGCTTGGCTAGCAAGAGCCTATCCAGTCCTAATCGCAGCCTGAGACACGCCATCGGCAGTGGATACACAGTGTGAATGGCGTGCGTTGTTAGTAGCAAAACACTGGACGGTGTGCTCATTCCAAGGCGGGCCAGAGCGGGTCTCAATTCCTACTACAAAACTTTGATCCAAAAAGTGGTACCGTCGGCGATAGCTAGGTACCTTGCACATCACACAGCATAACTACATAATTCATGTCCTCAATACAGTTAGTGCAAACCTCTCCATGCCAGGTCCGCACACGTGCCACCATGGTGTACCCATCTTCTACCCACACAAAGCAAGAACCCACAAGCAACCTTGGCTCGAGGAAATCACCGTGGAGTCCGGCAAACCCGAATCTTGGATGGCGATCAGGCAACACGGTACATCGTACAATGTCGCCAAGCACACCACATCGAATATTGATTCATGAAACATTCACAGATTAAAGCATCCACACGAAGTTGCAATTCGGTACACCTCGGCCACCCAGCCCATGGTCCTGGAGCAAGCCACTCTCCGCCAAACCTACTCCGTACAGTGGAGATAGATACGAAGGGGAGAGAAACAATAACAAGAGTTAGGGTCTCGGCTGATGTGCCTATTAACTCCTGTCTCTAAATGGCGAACGAGACCAGGCGGATTGTATCGCATAAATAGAGTGCCAAGAGCTCCAACTCCATCTGCGGTCCGCGAATGGAAATACCGATGTCCACACGGAGTACAGCTGCTTGTTATATCCTCATTATTACCTGCTTAGGTACATGCCTCATGGGAAAGCGACAATGCCGAGCGCATCCGGTCCCCGGTGGGTGTATCGGACCGAATTTGATATTATCTCGGCTCCACGAGCCACATACCAACAGTGAGCAGTGTTCGGACCAAATACGGGGCTCTATGGTGGTTTGAAGGTTGCATCACATTGGCTGGGTTCTTCTCATGTGGATGCTGTTTTATCGTGTCAGCGGGATTCTGCCGACATGTTGGTTTCGAGGCTCCTCCTGGGTTTCTGTTGAGATATTCCGTATATCTGATACGAACCAATGAACAGAAATTGAGGTTTCGAATATGGATTTGGAATGAATTTGCACGTGAATATGTTGCTAACACTAATTCCAAGGTTCGGGAGACTAAAATATAATCACAATTTCAAGGTTGGAAAGCAACCATTTTGTGTTGATATTGAAGCTTATCCTGGTTGCAGGTCAAGCTCCCCAACAACAGCAAAAATAAACAACAAAAGGGCCTCAGGAATGGTAAATTTGAGATCACGCCCCCATAAGGAGTCAGTCTCTTCCTATCATAGAATCCATATTTCTCATCATCGACCATGTTTATGGAAGAAAGAGAAAGAGAAAGAAGGAAAAAGGCATCAAATGAAAAAATTGGCTCCTCGCATATGGCTTACATAATGAAAGTTTCTGTGTGTGCCGAAATCCTTGGAACCTTCCGTTAAAGGCAAACGGAAAAACTAAAGTTCCGGAGCTCATCATAAAAGCAAATCTCAACCTGCACCTTTCCTCTTCTTTTCTTTTCTTCTTCGTGCGGCGGCGCAACTCGATAACCCGTGTTGCCTGGACATCTACGGCCATTAGTCTGGCTTTCAGTGATGTTACTAGGTGTCAGTTGCGCCACAGACGAAGGGAATTGCACATTGATTCTTACCTTTATGGGTCTTTCTGATTTCACAAGGATGAGACCTTCTGGTGGGAGTCAAACATACTTTTTTTATTCTACTTTTGGGTATTTTATGTAGCACAATCTTAAATGGAATCAAGTGATCAAATTTTGCATAATTTTTACAGCCGAATGGCTCTTCTCGTTAGACATTTGAATTGTACTCTCATTGGCATAAAGTTGACAAAATGCCGATCCGTCCAAGATCTTGCTGTCTTCGAAAAATCATCCGAACAAGACAGCTCAGTTCTTATCTCCATAGCGTACGCTTGTTTTCTTCAGAGTCTATGTTGTTTACTCGCCAGGCTCGTCACCAATCTTCTCCAGCTTTCCCATAGATCGGTTTGCACCCGCCTCGCCAATAACACGAATACGGTCAACCCGCAGCTTCTCGCTGTCTCCATCCCCATCAACGAAGAACACAACCAGCGATGTCACATTCTGGAAGTTGACAAACCGCAGAGCGACCGTCGCAGTCCCAGTCTTCGCATTCCAATCACCAGGCTGAATCTCCACCTTCTGCACAGGCGGGATACCATCCGCCTCGTCAAATCCAAGCACGTGGGAAGTATTCTTGTAGATGTGCAAGTTCCTGGGCCGCATGGGTGTCTCGTCGTCATCGGCATCGGCGTCCGCAGGAGGGAGGGAAGTAATCTGAAGCGAGTGGACCTTCAGTGTCGAGTTGAATGGGATGTACAGCATCAGCTGCTCGTCGGTGTCGCTCTCAGTCCAATCCGCCTGGCCAGCAGCCTTGCCCTTGCCCTTTCCTGCTAGTCCAGAAGGCTTCGAGGTGTTGAAGAGAGCGCGCGGCTCTGCCGTATCCGTGTCCCGGTTCAACAGCTCCAATCCCTTCACGTCAACCTGATCTGTGATATCGCTGTAGCCCTTGGCCACTGTGCCGCCGACCCAGAGCTCGCCGGAGCTGCTTTCTTCGCCGGCTCCTGCTGCGTCATCTGACTGGCTTGCCTCGGATGCGAGCTTCTGGACGACCTGGTTAAGCTGTGCGGGGTTGGCGCCCTTGACTGTTTGGTTCACGCGGCCGTTCTTGAAGACGATGAAGGTCGGCATTCTAGGTATCATGGATTTTGTCAGTAAGCGAGGCAAATATTGTATAATTGGATGCGCGGGTCGGGCTAGATTCTAGATGTTTGGGTAAATTGCACATACGCTGTGACGCCGTAGGCCTGAGCGAGCTCTTGTTGGTGGTCGACATTGATCTTGGTGAATGTGATGTGATTCGGCCGGGAGAGCTGGGCGGCGAGCGCGTTATACGCAGGCGCGATAGCTTTGCATGGTCCGCACCAATCAGCGTGGACTATTCAAATATCAGGCCAAGGTTAGCGATAGCTCTGGTTGTTCGGAAGGGAAGACAGGGTCTCGGCGGGGCAGGATCGCGCTGCAGCAAATACTTACAGTCGGCGACGACGAGACGGGAAGAGGTGAGGAGCGATGAGAATTGCTGCTTCGATGAGATCTCAATGACAGACATGGTGAAGTTGGGAGGGGAAGAAGTGTGGAATGGAGGGTGGAAGAGGATGGAAAGATGTGAGCCCCGGAGGTTGTGTTTTGCTGCCTCCGCATATGTCATCAGCCCCTCTACACAATCAACAACCTCATATGAACCATGCCAGTGTACTATCTAATTATATTTTGTTTCAGCTAGCAACTATTGGATTATCTTTTGAAGTCTAGGACTACTTTGTACTCAACTAAAATGTCAACTTATTAAGTATGGTTTCCCAGAGGCTTTGGATATATATAGTCGCTATCAAATGTTTACCATGCGATTAAAATGGAAAAATTGAGAGTTTTGTTCTTGATTTTTTCTTGAAGAGAAGGTAAATATATACAAAAATATATATTCCTCTAGAGATAGAACTGAATATTGACGAATAGCTTTATGGTACAGCATTCAGCCTCATCTTTGGAGCTAGGTCTCGTCGGAAGGTAAGAGGTCGGAGTTGGGGTCCCGTAAGGGTGCATGGCTTTTATCTCAATCAAATTGAGATGGGTCCCATTGCGAGGATACCACTTGGTATGGGTTCCTGGTTTACACAAGGCCCAACGAGGTTGGTGCAACAAACCAGAAGAAACTGGTGGCGACCCAGGCGCAGAAGAGAAACCAAGCTCGGGAAAAAGAAAGCTCACAACCGAAGAATAATGAACATCTAAGCCTGTACCCTGTCGGAACCGACGAGTTGAGTCCCTGGACGAGACATAGACCAACGCAGACACGGGACCACAGGATGGCATCCATCACACAGCGACAAGTCATGAGCTGCATAGTGGGACACGAATTCCAACGGTATGATAGACAAGAGATGGTTACCAGGAAAAATACCATCTGATAATCCATCCCTTCATCCTTCATCTGCCTCAACGGCGAACATAATCTTCAACCAGAGACTGCACCCGCGACACCCGATAATGATCTCGCCATGCTCAGCCTCCCTCTCCAAATCCTCCTCGTTGACCAAAAACCCACGATCATCACCGCAGCGACATCCGCGGTACCAGCAGTCGCCGTCTTCCGCCTCCTCGCAAGCAAGATCCTCCAAATCCACAATCTCCAAGCCAGTATGGAACACATCGCCAGTATTTTCCCGTTCCGCGACCTTTAGCCTGTCCAGACGCAGAGAGCGATCATATTCGGCGCGGAGGGCGGGGTCCGATAGGGTCTTGTAGGCGGTGGTGATCTGGTCGATGGTATACAGTTGTTGGGACGGGTTGCCATCAGACTTTGAAAAGAGAGGGTTCGGAGTAGACGTGGATGTGGGATTAGTCGAACCGCCTAGCCCGGTATCCCTTGCTACAGCCCCCGCCTTGTCAGGGTGGTGCTTTAGCAATGCTTTATGGTATGCGATCTTGATCTGCTGCTTGGAGAGGACTGTTGACGAAGACCCCATAAACGGCAGAGACAGGACCTCATACAGATCAACAGCGTGTGTCGTCCTCGTCATGTCGACAAATTGTATTCCTCTTTCTGTTTAAGATCTGCTCGTCGTATCTGGCTGGTTGCGCTGTTTTCGTGTCCCGTGTCCCGCGCCGAGTCCTCGAGCGACCAGTCGGAGGTGCGCGCCAGGTTGTAATAGTGACACCTCGGAGTCTAGCGGAGAGGCCCAATCGCATGCATTTCAGGGAATGATTGTAATAATCTGGGGTAGCAGGGGCGATGCAAAGCGGGGTTGGTGAGCTTTGTTACTGAGAGATTTCCATGAGGATTTAAAAATGGTGGGTCGCCCTTGCACGCCACTTTGGGAGAGGGCCTTCCGGGCCTATACTTACGGATGTTAAGCGCTGGCTACTCTCTTTCTCTCTTCTATTTACTTAATATCCTGGCCATGAATATATATGTTCTTACAATATTCATGACCTAGTAAGGTATTGTATTCTCTGGAGCTCTACGACACAGCTTTGTTAAACCTCACCCGATGGCACTATGTGAACCATGCTAACGCTACATCCAATCCCAGGCGAAACCTACCTGAAGTGAATACAGCTGGGACTACTGGCACATGCAATTATGAAGTGAAATCTCTAAAGTTCCATTGGTAACGAGAAAAAAATAAATCTTAGTGAGTGATGACTCGGATATCAAGATAGGTATATGAAAAGAGACGGGAATATTATGCAATTTTTGAGCAGTCCCCTTACTCGGAAGTCTTGAAGACAAAGCGGTCCTCAGTCTTGAAGGGCACACCGAGCTCAAGGAGCTTGACAAAGACATCAGAGAACTCCTTGAAGAAGGCATCGTTGTCCTTGGCATAGCGCTCGACGTGCTTCTTGAAGCCCTTGTCCTTGACAAGAGCCATATCAGTGGGCAACATCATGAGAGTGCCAGTGGTCTTGTCAGTGAACTGAGTTGGGCCGTTCCACTTCTTCTGGATCCACTTCTCTTCAACAAGGAGGCGGAAGAACTCATTGGTGAAAAGAGTAGGGCTGAAGTTCCAGGGACCGTCAAAGCCGGAACGATCGGTGTGGCAGCGACCCAGAGCATGGGCGCCAATCAGTGCAACCATCTCGCGGTCATCAAAGCCCATGCGGGAGAAGACATCGCGGATGTGACGGTGGTCCTTGGCGGCGTCAGGAAGACGGCCGTCGGGAGTGCAGGCGGCGACATCTCTGTCCTCACGGCCGGGTCTCCAGGGGATCGAAGGGCCACTCGCCTCCTGGACCGCGCAGGCACCACCGAGAGTCCACAGATCGGAGTAAGTGATCCAGGGGAACTGAGCCTTGATGGGCTCGAGGAACTCGCGGGCAGTCTTAAGACCGGCGTTGGCGCCGTGATCAGACTCCGGGGCGAATCTCATAGTGGCACCGTTGCTGCCTCCAGTACCGGTCTCCTTATCATAGGTACCACTTGCGTGCCATGCTAGACGAACCAGGACCTGTTGAGAGTAACAAAAACGACCAGGTTAGCTCATTGATCTTGGATTACATCGAGCAGAAGTGACTCCACTTACGGGACCATAGCTGCCATCATCATAATCGGTCTCATCCGCCAGACGGGAAGCGATAGCGTCGTACACCTTCTGGTAATCGGCCTGGGTGGGGATGAAGGGCCCCTTAGGGGAGGAGTCGCCGTTCAGGTAGAGGTATGCTCCACCTGCAGCACCGAGGGCACCGAGACCAAGAGCCCAGAGGCCAAAGGATGAGCCAGACTTCTCAGAGCCAGCTTCTGAAGAATATCCGCGACGAGCAGAGGCGCGGAGACCATTGGCGGGGATGGCGAAACGGGTGCTGCGTGCAGCAGTACGGAAAGAGGAAGTCGCTGGGGTGGAGCGCAGGAAGGCCCGGGAAACAGTTCTGGCAGCCGAAGCCATTGTGATAGGACAGAGAGGGTATGAAATAAGAAGTCTAATGGGTGTTGACTCAGGGAAAGGAAAGGAAAGTAAAGGTGGGAGTACAAGTGCAGCCGAAGAGATAAGGGAAGAACCGGGGCATTTGTACTTCTCCTGTCACATTTTCCAATGTTGGTACAACTCCGAGCCAATACTTCGGGTACATCGTATAGAAGCTGATGGAATCACAACCAATCAAAGGGGCCACATATGCTATTATTGCCTCGGCGTTTCGTCTCGTCTCCGCATTCCAGTACAGTACATAAGTACATCATCCCCGGATTTTCACGATTTTCGCTTCTGTCCACTGTTTGTTATCTTCTTTATTGTTCCCAAGTACGATACTAGGAGATCGTACGTATCGAATTGACAATACAGGCAGACACCAGACGCGCGAGTATAACGATATCGCGGAATGGTATTATTAACAGCCGAGTTTTGCTTGGTCAATTCTGACCCACTCGGCCACTTCCGACTTGCTTACCTGATCGAACAGTATGCCCAGGTGCCCAGGCCCAGCTCAGTAATAATCAAGGTCTAGATATGGAGTAGTCTAGGTATACTTCGTACATCTAGATCTGTTGAATAAGATTTCAAATAAGCTATTTATTAATCTTTGAGTTCGAGTTCCCTTGGCAAAATTCAACGTTTTTAATGGTCTTGATCTTATTACCCATGGTTCTAGCTATCTGATTACCATTTCCATGAATGGTGCGTCGTTATCATAGTGATCCTCTATCACATGTATGCGTGAACAAATATGCCCTATTCTCGAATGAACTACTCCGTACCCAAAGGTTATACTCCAAGCCCTTGCTCTCGATGAATCCTCCAAACGCATCACAATTTCAATGTTTATAGATCAACTATGTTGTAGTTTGTTAGTGCTGTGATGAGAAATTATGTTGCCCTCCCTTGCCTCTTACGTTTTAGTCTCGACGACGGTGTCATTTTGCACTCGCTCTCAGTAAATTCGATCTGACTATTATACTACTGGAAGGGGTTTAAAGTCTATTTCCCCTGCGCTTGGGGAAGGATAAGAGAAAACAAGAGTCACGGGGAGAGTGAACCCTGCCTAGTTGGGATTGCATTCCCCCCCCCGTTACAGCCATATTGTCACGTGACCGTAGCATAGGCTAGAATTATCGTGTAATGGTACTGAGGTTCATATACAACCTCGGAAGGGAAGAAGTACGATGATTAATGATGCAGAACAAGGAATATGACATAATAGACAGTAAATTTGAAGATAGGATTTCATTATGAATTCGGGATGTCCGTCGTAAAAAAGTCCTGCTGTTCAATAGATATGAACACCAGGGTGGAGTAGACGCAGCTCTGCTAAAAACTGTTTGGTTTTGATATTCCACGAACGAACGATTAAAAATCACCCAAGAGACGTCCAGTGCCACAGGTAGGCACCACGCGGGTTATGTGGTTTGAAGTTTATATATCTGAATGTTGGATCCAAGTCCTCAACAATCCTCGACATTAAAGGATTGGAGTCTCAAGGTCTCCAACACACAAATGATTGTTAGAGAAGAAGAAAATGTGTGAAGTGAAAAGCTTTTTATCTTAATCCGAGTTGCACGTGATTTAACTAGCGCAGTCACATGACCATGTCCTTTTGTATCGAAAATTTCCGCGCAAATTGGCGACTTTTCTTCTTTACACTTTTCCGAACGCATAATCAACCGCCAATTCCTCTATCATAGGATGGTAGGTCATATTGGCGTACTAGAAGATATTCCTGGGTATCATTATGACTTCTCGACGGCTCCGAAAAGGCTTCGGCCTCTAGGCGCATTGGTAGATGCGAGTCATTGCTGTCCGGACATGCCATTTAGTTTTTTTCTTGTTAGTATCAATATACACATAATTCGTGACTTTCTTTCGGAATCCCGTATGAGCCTAGGCCCAAGCCTAAAAATACCTTAAGACTTCTAAAGTGTTCTAGAAGATCGCGCTTACAGAGAAGGCTATGCCCAGAAAAAAAGGGACATTGATACATGAGATTGCCAACTCAATTTAACTTAATTCCATTCAACCTTGGAATAATTGAGCTAAAATCCTTAGATCCTGGCTTCTCTACTCTATCGTTCTTTATACCAATGTACTTTCCGTACTCCCTACACTCCGTAGTGTATATGTCTCATTTGGAATGATCTGCCCCTCGGACGTCGATTGAACCCTTCTCCGCCCTGGGAACCAGAATTCTTCCCCTATTCCACTTTGTATTACCGCCACTTCTTCTGTTTATTTATTTATTCTTGTAATTATCTGTTTTGCATCATGGCTCCCGGCATCAGCAAGCGCGAGCAGGCGCGGAATGAAAAAACCCTAACGGAGCTGATCCGCACCGTTCCTGGCAATGACCGATGTGCCGATTGCGATGCCCTTTCCCCAGGTTTGTCCTTACAGACCCTTATTGTTGATCTCACTAATTCTGATTTTAATAGGATGGGCAAGTTGGAATGTATGTTGCCGCTTCTTTTACCTTCGAACGAATCCAAAAACTGACAGTTCATCTCCGACAGATGGGCATCTTCCTTTGCATGCGTTGCGCCGCGCTACACCGAAAGCTGGGCACACATATTTCCAAGATCAAATCTTTAACCATGGACACATGGACAGCAGAGCAAGTCGATGTGAGCATAGTCCGGAATTCCGCAATAAGAAAGGTCACGAGCTGACAAAGTGGACTTTACTAGAGCATGAAATCGCACGGTAACATCCTTATGAACAAAATGAATAACCCGCGGGGTATTAAACCGCCAATTCCCACCGACATTGACGAGGCCGATGCATGCATGGAACGGTTTATCCGGCAGAAATATCAACACCGTTCATTGGAAAATGGGAAGCCAAAGCCCCCGAGCAGGGAGGATTCGAGTTACTCCAACCCTAGGGCCCGGTCCCCCGTGGAATCGAGAAAGAATGACTACGACATATCTCCCGAGGGGTCTCCGCCTCCGCTTCCGCCCAAGTCTGGAAGGTTTTTCAAGTTTGGTCTACGGTCGTCATCCTCTGCCTCGAACCTCCGCCGATTTGGTGGTAAACCCAAGGTGGCTTCGCCAACCTCGGAAAGCGGAGCCTGGTCACCACCATCGCCATCCAGGAGGACGACAGGACTCGGCGCGCCTGTTGCCGATGTGACTACGGCATCTTTCGAGTCCAAAATGGCGGCATTGCAGCAGATGGGCTTCACCGATGACCGACGAAACGAGATGGTTCTCAAGGGACTCCATGAGGATCTGGATCGAGCGATCGAAACACTGGTTAGGTTGGGCGAGGGGGGCAAACCTGCATCAAGATCCAGGACCCCGATCGGGACAAGCAGTGGTGTATCTGCACGTATAGTAATCCCGAAGCCTGAGACGTCCAAAAACCCATTCCCCGTCACAACCGACAACACATTCCCTGAGGTTTCCAACAACCCATTTGACCGGGCAGTCTCAAATCCTGTCGCCCACTCGCAAACCCAGCAACCACAGACTGCTGCGTACAACCCATTCGATCAGCTAAACTCGAACCCTGCATCTACACAGCCTTTAGAATCATCTTTCCAGGGCCTGCAGGTCTCTCAGCCTTTGTTCCCCCACTCCACTGGTGGATACCCGAACCAGACAAGCTCCATGCAGCACTCTGTATACCAACAGACCTATACGCCTCCAGTCACATCGACATTCTCGCAGTCTCCTTATGTTACTTCGCCTCAGCCAATGGAAAATAGCTACAATCCATTCGACCAGGCACCGCCGCAGCCGCAGGGTGGCTTGGCCAGTCAGACCTACCCCAACCCCAATTCGCCGCAAACAAACCCTTTCTTCAATACTGCACCGCAAAACCAACCCACGCAGCCGCAACAGCAGCAAATGACCCCGCTTGCAACGCAACCGGGGGGCTTTGAACCACCTCGCCATGCAAACACCATGCCATTCATGTCTTCCGCCTCGCCATTTGGAACAAGTGCTCCTTTCCAAGTACAGCAGCAGCAGCAACAGTCGCAGATGCAGATGCAGCCGCAACAACAGCAGCAGCAGCAGCAGCAGCAGCCATCAAATGGTCTGGGAGCATACAATCCATTCCAGCAAGGGCTGGCGCCGAACACAGCACAGAACACAAACGGCTATCCCAGCCAATTCCAGTCCCATCTGCAACCACAGCAGGCGCAGCAACTCATGCCTCAACCCACTGGAATGGATAAAAACAGTATTCTTTCATTGTACAATATGGGTCCTACGCAGTCTAATATGACACCTATTCCCGAGCAACCCCAGCAACCCCAGCAATCTCAGCAATACCAGCAGCCCCAGCCCCAAACCCCCACGATGAACCCCTACTCTCAACCATCAAACCCATACACCTCCATGTCTCAAACCCAGCAAGCCACAAACCTCCAGCATCAGCCCCAGACTCAGCCCCAATCCCAGCCCCAACAAAATTTCCAGCCCCAGCAACCTACCGCAAACTCCCAGCCCACCACAACCAATAACCCATTCTTCGGAACCGCCTCCACAGGCAGCGGATCCGGCCTTGCCGCACAAGCAGGCATCAATCCATACCAGCAGCAATCCGCAGGGCTAGGAATTGGCGGCATGAACGGCCAACCCGGGGCCGGAACTACTCCCGGAACTACTCCGGCCATGGGAACGAACAACTCCCCATTTTCGGGAATGAGCAGTCCCCCCTTTGCAGGAGCGAACAGCTCCCCATTTGCTGGAGGCCAGTCCCCCTTTTCAGGGCCTCCGCCCACGAACTCGGCGTTCCCACGGTCACACATGAGCCAGCCGAGCGTTGATGTGAGCGGCCTGCAGAAAGGTCGCCATAGCCCTGATGCCTTTGCTAGTCTGAGTGCTCGCTATGGTTGAGTTCTATGAATTCGGCCTTGGATCATAGTTAGATGGCCAAGCAATTTCACTCTGAATATTGACATGGGGATTGACTTTCATTTTCATTTTGACTATTATACTAATCTGGATATAGAACCTTGACGAGCCGTGTTATGGTTGTGCATGTCTGGCGCATTTTGATTGTCTGTTTGCCACTCATTAGATTTACTTTTCATTTACTTTTCATCTCATTTCCTGTCATCCATTCTTTTTATTGTTCATCAAAATATTCCTTTGTTTGCCGTTAGCGAGTCAAAATAGTACATAATTGTTGTGTCTTGTTACATAAGAATTTCGAACTAATATATCACTGGTTATTCAAGACAGATTATCGTACCGTAAATCTAGGGCTATATGTTCAAAGAGAAACGAAGACACAAAAGAGAAAGAGTAAGGGAACGTGGAAGGGAAGGAAAACCCCCGCAAGACCACATATATAACACAAAATAGCTGGAGACCAAAAACGCCAGGATCTCAAGACCACAACTCTGCTTCCGTAGGTCTCTTTTTAGCTCCGCCCAACCAAGACGGTAACCTAGGAAGCCAATCCAATGCCCAAGATGGAAGCCGATCCGATATCCAAGAAGGAAGCCAAGCTGGCTTCTGCTTCGAGAATGACAATCTCGCTACAATGGTCTCCCAACGAGTGGGGGGACGCCAAGGCCAAGAAACCGGTGTTGTTGGAGGGGACGAGAAAGGAGACTTCATCGAGAAGGGAAATTTCATCGAGAAGGGAGACTTCATTGAGAAAGGGGACTTCATCGAGAAAGGAGACTTCACCGGGACAAGAGACTTTGCTGAATCTCGCAACGACTCAAACAATGAAGGAGACGATACGGACCAAGGCGTCGAAGACGCGTGGAAGCCCATCCATGACTTCTGTTTTTGCTTGCGTCCCTCTTGCTTGAACGCTTCCACGATACGATCGAATTGCTTATCTCGGCTTTGCTGCGCGTGGCGTTGGGAATTGGAACGCCAAGCGTCCTGCTCGACCGTGTCCATGCACCAGACTACAATGTCGCCGCGACGACGCCAGTCGTCGTGCCAGGCTGTGTTGAAGGTGCGCCAGCACTCGTCATAGTGGGCACCGCGCAGTAGGGTATGGAGGGTTGGCTCGAGCTGGGCGAAGAAGATGAGGTAGTCGGGCCATTCGTATACTGGGGTCTCATCAGGGGTCAGTCCTGATACAGAATGATGTGTGGCAGCGATGTAGCTGGGTCGTCGAGGGAGGTGACGGAGACCACCAGCCATGTTCTGGCGTAGGAATTGGTCTGGGTCGTCGTAGAATTGGTCTGCTTCGTCCCGGTAAACAGCTTTTTGGGTTGCGTTGAGATCGATCGGTGGCTCACAGGAAAGGGCCCACGCGTTAATTGTTGGGTAGACTAGATGAGAGCGCCATGGTGTGCTGTGGCAGGGCATCAAAAAGCCAGCAGAGATTCCGGTTTCAGATGTGGAGTTTGTTCGTCTTTTTGGTGTTGGTACCGAGTGTGCTTGGTGCTGCTGACGGAGATAGGAGAGGACCTTAAGTGTTCCTGATGCATGATGGAGAGTTGTATATAGCGCAATGACCACATTTACAAGCACGAGAAATATGAGAATCAATCTGCGGGGAGCATGACGCGGGTATGCCCGCGAGTAGATGGCTGGGTAAAAGAACTGTACCAAAGGCGGCGCAGCTAAGATGTGCAGGGAGGGCAGCAATGGGTAGATGAAGCGCACTTCCTTATGGGAGATCAAAGAGAGGACAAATGGCATCAGAAGACAGACTATCGCCAATTGTACTCGGATCGCCGCCTGCAAACTGTC
The DNA here is from genome assembly GCF_000769745.1 of Penicillium expansum. Lineage (NCBI taxonomy): Eukaryota > Fungi > Ascomycota > Eurotiomycetes > Eurotiales > Aspergillaceae > Penicillium > Penicillium expansum. Next base: position 37,126 of record NW_015971532.1, read on the forward strand.
TCCCACCGTGGATTTCCGAGCTGTCAAGGTTGTATACAAACCAATGACCGCAAAAGGCAATAGAGTGGTGAGTAGAAGCGGATAACCCTGGGAGATATAGTAATGCCAGTCATTGCTGCCATAAAAGACAGCCAGTGACTGCGCGATGTTGAAATATAGGAACCTGAGTGGTGGGAAGGTCCAAATTCCATAGAAGAGATGGTCCGCAACCGAGGACACAGCGAGAATTGCCGATCTACCAGATCAAAAGGTCAGCTGGTCCCTTATCAGGAGGTCAGAGTACTTACCCGCAAAGTATGACTTCAAAAATGAGGATCTTGCGCTGGGGCCATGACGTCCGAAGCCAAGCGATGCTGGCCAGGGTTGCCCAAACCAGGATGTTGGTTGGCCGTAGTATACATGCGAGCGCCGCCAGCGGCAGGGATTTATGGAGGCTGCAGGTAGCGTCAGTGGCTGTTGTCATAAAGTTGGAGGTCTAGTCATACCTAAGAATCACACTTCGATCCCGGTCCGTGCCCCTCATTTGATTGCTAGTGTTTTTGTAGCGGCGATCGCCGGCTGTAGAGCCTACCGACAATTGCCATGGCCATAGTTCCATCGCGACAATGGTGATTGTTGTTTCGAGACAGTTTGACAGGGTCCTAGTGGAGCAGAACCATTGCCAGGGATTTAGGACCGTTGCGACCAGCTGTTGAACAATTAGCATGCGCTCTTTCCTGTCCAGAGAAATTCTGGACACGCGACACATAATCACATACCGTTGTCCAGGACCCACGGGAATCATCTCCATAAACGCGCACTGCAAGCTTCCATGTGTAGAAATCACCGATTGCCGCGACAACGGCCTGCGCTGTCTTGGGAGCGGCAATCAGGAGCTCTGCGCGCACGGCAGGAGAAACTCTGAAGGTGAAGGCGAGGAAATCGGCGGCTTTATAAAGAGCGGCGAATAAGAAAGGGTGTAGCGAGGATCGGAGTTGGTGCCGCCATTCCTAAGAGCGATATTGAAGTTTAGCCAAAACCATGTGCTCACGCGATCGCATTCACTCACCCATGTTACCCAGGCCCCTTGACCTTGACCGAACGCGATCTGCCAGGCTGGCTCCAGCGATTGAAAGTATTCATCTGGTTGGAAAAAAGTGCGAACCACGAAAGCATTCACGAGACGAAAGGCGATGAGGAGGAGGAGTATGTTTTGAGTGGGTGCGCGGGGGGTTTGAGGCGCGCGGCGCGGAAAGTTTGGTGTAGACATGATCAAGAATAAGAATATTGTGAGTACTCATTCATTCTATCTTACATTGCGCTTGGAGGTTCAATATGTCTGACCTCGCAAAGCGCATGAATGAACATGGATAACAAAGGAGACCTCGGGCGGAGGATGTTCTCCCCAACTCCGAAACTCCAACTACTTCAAACCACTTAATTAACACTTTGGACCCTTTGTCCCATGGTTTTTTTTGTTTCAATTATAATTGATTTTGATTTCAGAATGATTCTTTATTTCCATATCCATCTCAAAGGTTAAAGTATATATTTTTCTTCTTTTCCTTCAATAACCGAAGTATGACGTGCATTGTTAGCCTCTCTCTCTCTTCCTGGTTCAAATTAGACCAAATAAGCCAATAAACCAATAAACCAATAAACCAATAATTAATACCAGGAATACGATCCTAGAGCATATATAGTCAATGAACGAATCAGAAATCGTGGTTATCAAAGCCAATGGAGCCGTGTAGGGTAATCCTGCGCATAGGGAACAACATCGGCACGACCTGTACTTAGCGGTCATCCCGTCCAACAGGTCTAACACTTAACGGAATAGCGGCTGTACAAGGGAAAAATTCCCCTTACTTATAAAACTTCTCTTGTCTTCCATATTATTTCGATTAGGAATTTCTTCAATTTCTTCAATTCCATCTTCTTTCCTTCTTTACCCCATTGTTGATCCCCATTACCTCCAACTTCCCCCAATTTTCCTAGCTCTCCCCGCAATCCACCATGGCTACTAACGGGCCTTTCTCCCACTACCATGCTGCCTCTTCGGCCGAGGCTATTGAGTCCGAGAAGGAATATGCTGCCCATAACTACCACCCTCTTCCGGTTGTCTTTGCCCGGGCTCAGGGTACTTCGGTCTGGGACCCCGAAGGTCGTCACTACCTTGACTTCCTCTCCGCCTACTCCGCTGTGAACCAAGGCCATTGCCACCCCAAATTGATTGCTGCACTGGTAGACCAAGCTTCGCGAGTAACTCTGAGCTCCCGTGCATTCTACAATGACGTCTTCCCCCGCTTTGCCAAGTTTGTTACCAGCTACTTTGGCTTTGACATGGTGATGCCCATGAACACTGGCGCCGAGGCCGTTGAGACCGGTATCAAGATTGCCCGTAAATGGGGATACAAGGTCAAGGGAATTCCGGAAAACAAAGCTATCATCTTGAGTGCAGAGAACAACTTCCATGGGCGTACAGTAAGTGAATTGTGACCCCCTCTTTGTTACACCCGTGGGGGGTACATCAGTGGCTGATTATGTTGACCCCTTGCATTAGTTCGCCGCCATTTCCCTTTCTTCCGACCCCGAGTCACGCGAGAACTACGGCCCTTATCTTCCCGGTATCGGATGCACGATCCCAGGAACCGAGAAGCCCATCGCCTACAATGACAAGGCAGCTCTCCGCGAGGCGTTCGAGGCGGCCGGCCCCAACCTCGCTGCTTTCCTCGTCGAGCCTATCCAGGGTGAGGCTGGCATCGTTGTCCCCGACCCAGACTACCTGCAGGAGGCCCGGGCACTCTGCGATAAGCACAATGTGCTGCTGATCTGTGACGAGATCCAAACTGGTATTGCTCGCACAGGTAAGCTGCTGTGCCACGAGTGGAGCGGAATCAAGCCCGACCTTGTCTTGCTCGGCAAGGCCATCTCGGGTGGTATGTACCCGGTTTCTTGCGTGCTGGGTAGCAAGGAAGTCATGCTCACCATCGAGGCCGGCACTCACGGTTCGACCTACGGTGGTAACCCACTTGGTTGTGCCGTTGCTATTCGCGCGCTTGAGGTCGTGCGCGAGGAGAACATGGTCGAGCGTGCGGAGCAGCTCGGCCACTTGTTCCGGGATGGGCTGGTGGCTATCAACAGCCCGGTCATCCAGACAGTACGTGGAAAGGGTCTGCTCAATGCCATTGTCATTGATGAGTCAAAGACAAATGGACATACCGCTTGGGATCTGTGCATGTTGATGAAGGAGAAGGGTCTGTTGGTATGTATCCTAGTCCCTACTCGTTAAGCTTGTTTTGGAGTCGCTGACCTTTGAATTCTCCAGGCCAAACCTACCCACCAGAACATCATTCGTCTTGCGCCTCCGCTGGTCATTACAGAGGAGGAGATCCAACAGGCGCTTGACATCATCAAGGATGCTGTGACAGACCTCCCTAACCTCAAGGGTGCATCCGAGGACCAGATTATCCCTCCCTCGGAGAAGAAGGTCAAGATTGACCTGGAGAACTAAATGCATCTTTAAAAACCAGGACTCTCTGTTAGGACTACAGATCGCAGCCGCAACCTCAAAAGCCGCGTGGGGGATCCATGATTCAATGTAAGCCACGCATATATATCATATTCTCTGGATTAGAGCTGGCTACTTGAGATCCCCATTGGACACAAGCTTGAGATGACCGAAATGTTCCTATCTGGCACATTTCCAACCGTCTTGGATCTGCTTGTTATCCCACGACGTGACGATGGAATGGCTTTCGTTTTTTTTTCTTCTTTTTTTCTTCTATTTTCTTCCCGGGGTTAAAAATTGTCTGCCATAGCACAAAATAGATCATAACAATTTTGAAATTTGAACACAGTCAGCTAGTGAGTCTGCTAGTCAACAAAAATAAATGAGCCCCCTCCGGGGCTCTCCCGAGGCCCACTTCCACCCGCTAACGAGACATTACTAATCCAAATATCGGCGAACGGAATCACCAAATTCCGCGATGCCGACTGCCGATGGCAGACTACAGGACAAGTCCAATGTTAGATAGTGAAGTTCTAAGCGAATGCATGCTTGTTTCACTTGGTTTATCTCCGAGTTTTGACTCATATGTATCATGACAGGCCCAACAAGCCTGATCTGAGGAAGCTTAGCCACGATTTGGTGGATATCATATAAAAGAAATGCTCGGACTTCCGTCTGACTTTTTCTTAATACTCCGTTTTCATTGCCATATCTATAAGCCATTAAAACCCCCCTGGATCCTCCGGGATCTCTTCAGTTTCCCTCTAATCCTCGAATCCCTTAATTCCTTTAATCTCTAATCCCCGACATTTATCTCCGACTTCCGCATTCAGCATCTCGTGGCCGTCCCCACATCGATCATCTTACTCCGACTTTTTTTTTCCTTCCAATTTCTAGAACATTTCCTAGGTGAACTGGACTGGATAACCGATTAAAGTCAAGCATGCCGGCGCCCGAACCGCTACATGAAGTAGTGGTGGCGGATGATAAGCTCCAGAGTAATACCTCGAGATCGGCGTCTGACGAATCCAAGGCCTCCGATCTGGACGTGCAGCCTACGCAAAAGCAAAAATGGTACCGCAGACTCAATCCGCTCCGATTGCAAAAGATACCTCCCGTGCCAACAGAGCGATCTGTATCGCATGAACATGGCGCTTCGTTTTTTAGTATTATTTCCTTCCAGTGGATGTCCCCGTTGATGAAAGTGGGATATCTACGTCCACTCGAATTGCAGGATATCTGGACTGTCAATCCCGACCGGGCTGTTGACGTATTGTCCGGTCGATTAGACGCTGCATTGGAAAAGCGCACGGAGAGTGGCATCAACCGCCCGCTTCTTTGGGCGTTGTACGACACGTTCAGATTTGAATTTCTGCTCGGCGGCATTTGCCAGCTTTTCAGTTCGCTGTTGCTGGTCTTTGCGCCGTATTTGACTCGGTACCTGATTGCTTTCGCGACGGAGGCTTATGTCGCACAAAAGGCTGGTCACCCGGCGCCTCACATTGGTAAGGGTATGGGGTTCGTCGTTGGTATCACCCTTATGCAGGCACTGCAGAGCTTATGCACGAATCAGTTCCTGTATCGGGGTCAAGTCGTTGGTGGGCAGATTCGCGCAGTGCTTATTTCTCACATCTTCAACAAGGCTATGAAATTATCTGGTCGTGCTAAGGCAGGAGGACAAGCTACCCCAGAAGAAGTCAAAGCCCTGGAGGCAACCAAGGAGTCTCTCTTGAAGCCCGAAGAGAAAGAAAAGCAACAGAAGCCTGATACTGCGCTGCCAGCACCTGGTGGTGTTGCAGGGGATGGCCGCGGATGGAACAACGGTCGCATTACTGCTCTCATGAGTATTGACGTGGACCGGATTAACCTGGCTTGTGGCATGTTCCATATGATTTGGACAGCACCCATCTCCATCATAGTGACACTCGTCCTTCTATTGGTCAACATTGGCTACAGTTGTTTGTCTGGGTATGCACTGCTGATAATCGGAATGCCATTTTTGACTTTCGCTGTACGATCATTGATCAATCGACGACGGAGTATCAACAAGGTCACAGACCAGCGTGTATCTCTCACCCAAGAAATCTTGCAAGCTGTGCGCTTCGTGAAGTTCTTCGGTTGGGAAAGCAGTTTCCTCGGCCGCCTGAAAGAGATCCGCAGACAAGAGATTCGGTCTATCCAGACTCTGCTTGCAATCCGAAACGCCATTCTTTGCGTGGCGATGTCTATTCCTGTTTTCGCGTCGATGCTGGCTTTCGTTACCTATGCGCTATCAAATCATAACTTGGACCCCGCACCGATTTTCTCTTCGTTGGCGCTGTTCAATTCCCTGCGGATGCCGTTGAACATGCTGCCAATGGTTATCGGTCAAGTGACCGATGCTTCGACTGCTTTTAATCGAATCCAGGAGTTCTTGCTCGCCGAAGAACAAAAGGAAGATATCGAGCGGGATCAGAATATGGAGAATGCAATCGAGATGGAAAATGCGTCATTTACCTGGGAACGCCTTCCCACAGACGAAAAGGATGCAGAAAAAGCCGAGAAGAAGGGAGCTGCGGGCCCTGAGCCAACTGAACAATCAACACTTAAAGAAGGTCACGCCGATGAAACTCCCATAGAGCCGTTTAAGCTCCACGATATGACCTTTGAAGTTGGCCGACATGAACTGTTGGCCGTGATTGGAACAGTAGGTTGTGGCAAGAGTTCCTTGCTCTCGGCCCTGGCAGGTGATATGCGTGTGACTGATGGCACTGTACGTCTGGGCACCACACGTGCATTCTGTCCCCAGTACGCCTGGATCCAAAACACCACCGTGCGCAACAATATTCTATTTGGGAAGGAGTACGACGAGACTTGGTATGAGCAGGTTGTTGACGCATGCGCTCTGACCCCTGATCTCGAGATCCTACCGAATGGAGACCAGACCGAGATCGGAGAACGAGGCATCACTGTGTCTGGTGGACAGAAACAGCGTTTGAATATCGCCCGAGCCATCTATTTCAATGCGGAAATGGTGCTTATGGATGATCCTTTGTCGGCTGTCGATGCACATGTCGGTCGTCACATCATGGACAAGGCAATCTGTGGTTTGCTCAAAGATCGTTGCCGAATCCTGGCGACGCATCAACTCCATGTACTCAGCCGATGTGATCGAATCATTGTCATGGATGCGGGACGGATTAATGCCGTTGATACTTTCGAAAACCTGATGCGCGACAACGAGGTCTTCAAGCGGTTGATGTCTAGTTCTCGACAGGAGGATATGCAAGAAGAGGAGACAGAGGCGGTCGACGAGGTCGTGGATGAAATAGACGAAGATGAGCCAAGCCCCAAGAAGGCCGCCCCAGCAAAACCTGCTGCGGCCCTGATGCAGCAAGAAGAAAAGGCCACCTCATCCGTCGGCTGGAGTGTCTGGAAGGCGTATATCCGAGCCTCCGGCAGTTATTTCAATGCCATCATGGTTTTCATCTTGCTCGGCATTACGAATGTCGCCAACATCTGGACTAGTCTGTGGCTATCCTACTGGACTTCTGACAAGTATCCGGGGCTGTCGACCGGCCAATATATTGGAGTTTACGCTGGACTGGGTGTCAGTGTTGTTCTCTTGATGTTCTCCTTCTCAACTTATATGACCACCTGCGGTACGAATGCTAGCAAGACTATGCTTCAGCGTGCGATGTCTCGTGTGCTCCGCGCGCCTATGAGTTTCTTCGATACTACGCCACTTGGACGAATCACCAACCGCTTCTCAAAGGACATCCAGGTGATGGATAATGAACTTTCGGACGCGATGCGTATCTATGCCTTGACGATGACTATGATTATCTCTATTATGGTCTTGGTCATAGTATTCTTCTATTATGTGAGTACCCCCTCTCTTAATATTTCTTGGGTATTTGTGATGCATGATGTGCTAACCCCCTTTAGTTCGTCATCGCAATTGTCCCGCTGTCTATACTATTCCTTCTAGCTTCGAACTATTACAGGGCATCTGCTCGCGAGATGAAGCGCCATGAGAGCACCTTGCGCTCAATGGTGTATGCTAGGTTCGGTGAGGCCATCACGGGAATTGCATGCATTCGAGCATATGGCGTAGAAAACCAATTCCGCCGCACCATCCGAGACTCGATTGATGTGATGAACGGGGCCTATTTCCTCACTTTTTCCAATCAGCGTTGGCTCAGTGTTCGACTCGATGCTGTGGCGACTGTAATGGTCTTCGTGGTCGGTGTTCTGGTTGTCACTTCTCGGTTCAATGTCTCTCCCAGTATCTCTGGGTTGGTGTTGTCTTATATCTTGGCGATCGCACAGATGCTCCAGTTCACGGTTCGTCAGCTGGCCGAGGTTGAGAACAACATGAACGCCACAGAACGTGTTCATTACTACGGTACTGAGTTGGAAGAGGAAGCGCCTTTGCACCTGGCCGAGGTGTCAGCTAGCTGGCCTGAGAAGGGCCATATCGAGTTCAGCAGCGTGGAGATGCGCTACCGGGCCGGCCTTCCACTCGTTTTACAGGGCCTCACCATGGACGTCCGAGGAGGCGAGCGCATTGGTATTGTCGGCCGCACCGGTGCCGGCAAATCGAGTATCATGTCCGCACTATTCCGTCTAACCGAACTATCAGGCGGTAGCATCAAAATTGATGACATCGACATTTCAACCGTCGGCCTCCACGACCTTCGATCCCGCCTTGCCATCATTCCCCAAGACCCAGCCTTATTCAAGGGCACGATCCGCTCGAATCTTGATCCTTTCAACGAGCACAACGACCTCGAACTATGGTCTGCGCTGCGCAAGGCGTACCTCGTCGGCCAAGAGAAAGAGCTCGAAGGCGAGGAACTGCCAAGCGGGCCAGCCAGCGGAGCCACAACCCCAGTCACGGACAATGACGTGAAAGCGCGCCCAATCAAAACACTCACCCTCGAATCGCCTGTCGACGACGAAGGTCTGAACTTCTCCCTAGGCCAGCGGCAACTGATGGCTCTCGCGCGGGCGCTGGTCCGCGACGCACGTATCATCGTCTGCGACGAAGCTACCTCTTCCGTTGACTTCGAGACCGATCAAAAGATCCAACACACTATGGCTCAGGGCTTCGATGGGAAAACTTTGCTGTGTATTGCGCATCGCTTGCGCACGATCATCCACTACGATCGCATCTGCGTTATGGATAAGGGTCAGATTGCTGAGATGGATGCACCAGTTGTGCTGTGGGATAAGGCAGATGGCATCTTCCGTGCCATGTGTGAGCGCAGTGGAATCACGCGCGAGGATATTCTCAACACTGACTGAGATGATTCATGTTTTATGTTTTAAAAATCAGTACATAATCTCCACACATCATACATACAAGATACTAGGGCACATCAAAAGTCACTGTTAATGCACATACAATCTTTCAATTCCGCATCTTCACATTATTCTCTATAAAAACGAAGAACTAAGATCACTCCTTATCCAATTCACAAACCAATTCCATCCCCAAATTTCGCATCATCCCCTCAACCCCAGCCTCCCTCCACCCAACAAGATCCCTCTCATCCAGCTGCACCTTCTCTTCCTCCTCTGACAATGCCCCAACAGGCAACCCAGTAAACTTGACCGGCAATCCAGGCGCCGTCCCAACAACCCTCATCCGCAAACCCGTCAAAATACCACGCAGATGATCTGCCGCCTTTCCTCCACCCCGTCCACCATACGAAACAATCCCCGCGGGCTTCCCCTTCCACTCGAAGAAGAGATAATCAAGCGCGTTCTTCAGACTCGCCGGGACACTCCAGTTATACTGCGGTGTAACAAAGATAAAGGCATCGTACTGGCGCACTACGGCGGACCAGGCCCGCGTATGCGCTTTGCTGTAGTGCGGGGTGGGGTCTGCTGCTGGGAGGCTGGCGGGGATGACGGATTCGTCGTAGAGAGGCAGAGATTGCTTTGCTAGATCGAGGATTTCGAAGGTTATGTGGCGTGGGTCTGTGTCGACTGTTTCGTTGTGGTTTGTTGGGATCTTCGGGTCCGAGGTGAGGACGTCATAGACGTACTGCGTTATCGTGGGGTTGAGGCGCGGGCTGCGCGTGCTGCTGGTGACTATCGCGACACGTTTGGGAGGCATTTTGAGTATGTAGTAAGTAATTCCCGGGGGATATGAATGAGTTAAATAGTTGTTTGAAAGAGATATTGTGGGAGCCTATGTCTTCGGGGTTGCGGATATAGTAGCTCGGAAGTCGGAGATTTCTACATTTGGGATTTCTGGGATCTGGGATTTCTACATTTGGACTGGAAGAAATTAGAATAGACTATGACGATGTTCATTTTTTTGACAAATATACAGCTTATGCAGTGCCTAGTTAATTAAGATAGTATAACAGAGTAGTGGAAACATCGGATACTACCATTCTGGATTTTGAACAAACCAACCTAAGGAAGATTCCACAGCATCTATCTAAGACACGGAACGGAGTTACTGTCTCCTATATCCCTCTTCTTCAATCTCAAGAACAACGACTATATACCCAAGAATCAAGCACAGGACATAAAGCAATGAGTCTGTCCCTGCGTACCTATCTCTTCCAACGCGGGATCCGGTCTGCGCAGCCAATTAGCCAGCATATTGGTACAATGATCAACATGCTCCAGATCCCCAAGCATATTATCCAGCCGAGCACCACGCATGTGGACATCGTGGCCCCGTCGAAGGAGATACAGACAATGAACCAAATGCTCACGGACAGCAGTCCAATAGAAGTCCGGGTTATTGCCGAGTTCAGTGTAGTCCTTCATCTGCTGTGTGGCAGCCTCATCATAGAAATAGACAAAAGGCTTGCCATTATTGAAATGCGCAAACTCATGCGTGAAGTCATGCGGACATTCTTTGTGCAGCCAGCAGCCAGCAAGAGGATCGTAGGCGCAGCCGAGGGCTTCGGCTTCCTTCGTTGAGTTACCGCACGAGTATCTTACTCGTGGGGCTGGTGGCAGACACTGTCGCTGGCCTTCGAGTGACTCGGGGTATGCGAGGGAGTCAGAGGTTGGACCTTTCACGACAAGCACCTTGCGGAAGGGTTCCACGGTGATGGCTGTGATTACGGCGATCACTAGGAGTAGGAGGATCATGAGTAGGCTGGTGATGGTGATTGCAGCGAGGTTTCGTTTTAGAAATTGATGGAAGCCCCGACGCGGTGGTCTGTTTGTGATGGTGGCATCGCTGTCACCATCTGCGTCCCCTTTTGGGACGGGGTCGTAGTCGCGGGAGAAGACTTTGTCCATGATGACAGAATTAACGAGTGACTATATGAGAATTGGTCGTGGAATCGAAGAGAAGAGAAATATCTCTTTTTCCCGGGAGAAATGGGTAGCAGTTGCTCATGATGCTTATTGAGATTGTAGTCTTATTCATCTCGGGGTCGGGACAAAGAGTAGATGAACGGGCGAAGGCTATAGATGACCAGATGGAGATGTCAATAAGACTTGGAAGAAATGAGCCAATTATAGGTGAGCTCTTGAATGGAGATCATATCTGAGCGAAGTGTTCAATAAGAGAGACTAACGCAAAAATGGTTGGTCCAAAACAAAGAAACCCTAGAAACCCCTTGGCAGCGCTATTTTCGAAGACGTCTGTTGCTAATAATATCCCATTTTACTATGCTAAAGAGCGCTCTATATAATTAACATAAATGTATTGTTCAAAGTATCTATATGTAATCAAATTTTATCTGCTAGGCTGAGCACAATATTCAAATATCCACCAGCAAATTCATCTCGAGACATATTCACAAATTCCCGATAAAAATTCACAACAAAAAGCGATATATAACAAGAATGAAAGAAGAAAATGTACGAAGCTAGCACAAAGCCAACTTCAGGATCTATATCCGGTACGAGTCTAGACAACGAAGACGGTCTGGTTGAGAGACTCCAAGAATGCGGAGGGACCGGCCTGCAATTCAAAAATTAGCTTACTTGAACTCAAGTAGATGTCAAAGATCTACTTACACCAATCAAAGCCGCATGAGCGACATTAATCTGGCTTTTTCCAAGGGTAGCTGAGGCCGGCACAGTGACCGTGAAGTTCTCATACGGGGCCAGGTTGGACTCGTGGTACACGGGGTTGAAGGGTCCGTTGTATAGAATTGTTCCGAGGACCTCGTCTGCGTCTCTGCAGGGCGAGGATGCACATGACGAGAGGCCGATTGCTACACCCATCTCCTTGGATGGACTCAGAGAGTTCTGAATGATACATTAGTAAAACATGTTTCGGTGACGAAGTTGGAAGAGTTATGAAGCACGATGTCTGGAACTTACGGAACGCTGCACTTGAATGATGACTTCCTTGCCGGGATTGATTTTCTGGTTCTCGGTGGGGAGTCCAATTACAGCTCTCTGGGCAATGGCAACGGCGACGAAGAGAACCATGGAGAAGGACTTCATTTTGATTGGTGGGAGAGGTATAGCGTTAGATTGTTGGTAAGATGATAAGATGTTATGATATGTTCTGTTATTATATGGAGAGTTCCAAGGTGCGATGATTCTGGGGTATTTATATACTCAAAATCCGGATGAAGGGTCAGTCCTAGCAGTGATCCCTAGAATTCTGAAAACGTCGAAGATGGTGATTGGTCGAGTCTCTGCAAGTTTTAGATTCAGTGCAAGGACAGCCGCCTGACACTAAGGCCAATCGGGAAACTTCAACTGGAAATCCCCTTTATTATAGATCCGCCTTGCATAAGTATCGGAATCAGCAACCTGACTGGAGTCTCACTTTAAGTCAAGGATGCACTCGGGCTTGATTTCAAACCTGCCCCTCATATTATTGGCGAGGTTTTGAGAGTTGAGGGTGCACTCAGTGGCTGTCTCACATATAAGCTAAGCCCCTGATATTGCTCGAGCAATGACCTGAGGAAGATAAACGTCTACAATTTAGGGCTGCATAAAATGCATTGGTTAGTTGAGGTTTCTCCACAACCCCCAGAATAGAATGAACTCTAATAGATAAATGAGGCCCGGTTTGTTCAGCCTCAATTTAAGGCTGAACAGAGAAAGTCTCACTGAGCGGGCAAACGTCAGATCCAAAATTAGATTATCCAAAGTGAGATAATAGTTTCTGAGTAATTGAATCCCCTTCATTTATGTATACGAGAATAAATAGGCCCGTAGTAATCTGTTGACAATCGTGCTTTTCAACCAACTATGATCTCTCTCTTCTTTGAGCTTCCTGTGTCTCCCATTTTTCCTAGTTCCCATGTTCAGGTTGTGGTATCAAGTTCATCCGGCATCGCTGGGTTTAAAAGGTATGAGTCCAAACCCTTGCCTCGTTCCCACTGCGTGTGGGCCATCAAGGCACAAAATCACATCGGGTTTTGTTGGCCGTTGGTAAAATGCAGTGTAACTCTTCCATCGTTGGGCGACATGGTCTTGTCACTCACAAATCATTTCTAGCAAATCAATGGATATTATCTACATCAGGTTTCTTGTATTTTCACTCATCATGTTTTGATATTTATATATTTACACTACTTCAGAAAAGGGATTGTATCACCAAAGAGAAGCTACAAATCACTAGAAGAGAGTTTTTCGCGCTTTTAGGCACGAGAAAGCCATAGTTGAGCACCCTGTCAATTCCCATCCATCACTCTCATTTACGTGCCCCTATCTTATTGCTTGGTTAACCTAAGTGACCGGAGTCTTCTGATTTCCCTGATTGTCATCCTTTTGAATTTATCAAGTGGTAAATTAGTTGTATCTTTTCAAGAATATCCTCAGATCAACCGGTGGTGACGACGTCTTGGCCCCAACTCCACATGGCTGCAGAAAACCAAAATAGCTGCACTCTCTATATTTTAGTTCTATTAGTTCTATTACTTCTATGAATATTGTTTCAATGTTGACACATCACCTGCCTTGGTGCCTAGCTTGTCAGGCTTCACCTAGCCATTTAGCTAACTTCAATTCGCCTGCTAGATCTCCTGGGGAAAAAAGCAATCATTTCTCGCCTCTTTCCCCTTCCCTTGTTGCCGTCCTTGTTCCCATACTTGTCCGGTCTTTTTGTTCTAGTTTTCATGATTTTCTTCAAACGGAGAGGACAATCCTCCATGAATGGGTGGTATGGCAGGATTTCATAAATGAAAATCCTACCCTTTCTTGTCCTCGTTCTTTTCATCTTCATTATCCCCCTTGTGGTCATGGTTGTGGTCATCGTTGTTCGGATTCATGTGCTCTGTGTTCGTGACTCAGCTTCTTGCCCTGGTCCTTTCGCTTGCTTTTCGCATCTGTTTTCAAGAGAGCGGAAAACTTTCGATTGAATGAGTTGTCTTGTAATGGTGAAGTGGACAGTATTTCTTTCATGTCACTCTCGTCATAGGAGCCTCGGCTGGATGGCGGCTTGAAGTGTCTGGACTAGGTGTACAAAGCATAGGTTTTGGCTGTATGAATTCAGGAGGTCGTCTTTCGATCATTATATTATTTGATATCAATTTGAATCACAATATAAAGCAAGAAACAGAATATAAAATTCCATGTGATAGTCATACTACTATTAGCATGCGCAGAGAATATCTAGATCGTAGAATGTTGATGTCTAAGCTACGGTGAGAGCAGAATAGATGAAAAAGCGCATAAATATGCACATAAGAATAGTGATATTGAAGCAAGCATGGCGAATGGGATGTCCCATATTACACCAAAGAGATGATGGCAATGCAAGAACTGGAGGAAAATTCTCATAAATCAAGTGCAAAGTACGAGGCAGAAAAGATAAAGGGAAATGTGCAAAGGGAAAAAAGCCTAGCTGCATGTAACTAGTTAGCCATTCCTAGCCTGATCTATTAGGCATCCATGGGGCGTGAACACTGATGATTTTCAAAAACATGTGTAACGTAAGGAGAGAACATCTAGGTAAGAAAATGTTAATAGTGAACGCGAACAATGAAGAAAAAACCCTACTGAATGGAGCATTGGGCTTTAGCCTCTCATGATAAGAACGCAAGAAATGGAATCTCGCCTGATTCTTCAAAGCCCAGTCACCTTTCTGACAGTCAATTCGTCCAGGAGCCCTCGGGGCTTTGGTAAGCTGAACATATCAATCACAGCCGGCGCCCTTTCTCGGCCTCAAGAGCTGCTGCCATTTGCACCATCCTACGCCTCCACTTCCTTTTACGCTTCGTGTTGCGTGGGTTTCGAAAACACTCGTCAACAGGGTGCTTCGTGAGACGCTGGTGGTAGGGACAGTACTGCTTGGGGAAACCGTAAATTTGATCCACGTCAGAGTCGGCAGTATCTATGTTGCCGGGGACTAGCAGTTGGCCTCCTAGTCGACATGCCTCAAACTCCAGAAAATCGGCGTAGGCTTCATCTAGGATGGATGCCGGGAGAGAACCTTTGTCAAACTGGAGTGACTCAACCCATGGAACAGTGTTAGGGTTCACACTGACCGCAGCAAGGAACTGATTGAGAATAAAGACTGTGGGGAGATGTGGGGGCCCAGAGGCCTGCTTCATTTCTTTGAGAGCTCGTTGCCAGGCTTGCACAAATGCGTCGGGTGACTTTGAGGAATAGTACACCGTGTGAATCCAGTTCATGAATTTACGATAAGCAACAAGGCCATCGCCGGAATTTTCCTCTGGAATCTCAACAGGTTCGCTGGGGAAGGAGGCTTCCATGAAAGGATTCGGGTTGGTATAAGCAAAGTTCAAAGGAGGCGGGGCAAAGAATTGAGAGTAAGGAAGCAAAGCACCCATCATTGGCGGGCCACATGAGGGATGACCCAGCGGAGTAGGGCTAAGCAAAACAGGGTAAATTGGCGGCGGTCCGCAGGGGCTGTAAGCAACATGACTAGGCTCCACGGATGGAGAATCAAAGTACTCAAGGTCAAACTGAGCTGGAGCTGGAGCCGGAGCCGGATGGATTGGAGTCAGGCCCAAGTAAGCGGGCTCGCTCTCAAATGCAGGTGCGGGATCTCCTGGATCGGAAACATGCATTTTGACTTCAGTGGGTGTATTTGTGCATGAATTGGTCTTGATATTGTCTGCACTTCAAGGGACTTCGTCTCATGTATGACAGAGTAAATACCAGCAGCCGATGAAGGTAGATTGAATGGCTTGAGTCGTCGGAAAGTTGTAAGTTGTGCGAGTAGATGTAAAGAAGTTATCAAATATAAGTCGGACAATCGAATATATGCTTCATTAACGCGCGTAGATAGAAAGTTATTAATGCATCTAGGTAGACGCACAACCGGGTTATAAGCTTAGTGAATGTGGTGTTGGGGTGATGGCAAGGGATAGTTGGTTTTTGATGTCAAGTCCGCTTTTGTATACAGGAACATCAGTCTGGTATAAATCGACTTTACCTGGGCAAGAAAGTGCCCAGATGAAGGTATTTGATTATTAACCCACTAAATTTATGTAGACTAGATATCCTAAGAGCTCTGATGAACAAAGGTGACTGTAGGAAAGCCTCTAAGATATAACAATGGCAACGAAAAGTACAATTCTAGCAGTATAATTTAAAGTGAAGTGAGATGAATCTTAGATAATTCCATTGTGGTATGAAAAAAAGAAACTCCAACACAATTGGATTACCTGAACAATCTTAGTTTTTTTCAAGAAAACTTGACCAGATACCTGAACTCTGATGCGTCTTTCTCAATACTGTTGAGAGGAAAGTGATATGTTATCATATTACCTCCGCTTGCTCCCTGGGCAAACTCAATCCTGAGATCAAAGAAGACGGTGCTATCAATGTTGACTAGCAAACAAAGCCATCTTCATTTTATATCTTGTCTATTTCATTTTCGTATGGGCCAACTTTAATATACCTTTTACTCCCTATGCTCATTTAAAAATTAGCCGATGCCGAGCGAGAGTTAGATTCTCTTTGTTCCTCCCCTTTAAAAAAGAAACTGGGAGACTAGGGACTCTCTTCCTGTGGAAATTAGTCAAATCCATGGCGCTAATGCCCAGGCTTTGATCGAAATATTCAAAAGCGGCGAATCAGGGCCGACCCTATAATACCCCCTCAGATCCGGCAATTACGCATAGGAAGATGGCCGGATATCCCCAGATTTTAAGCTATGCTTATAGCGATATTTCAATGGATATAATTTTGATACAAATGATAATCCTAGGAAGCAATGCCGGCAGATCTCCCAGCAGTGTGTATTTTGGGCAAACAAATATCGTACAATCCTACATTATGTCTGTCGATAAGAGAATCATAGGTATGGCCCTCTTAGGCTCCATCTAATAACTCGGATAAGTTCGCACCAATTGTGTGGGAATATCAAGATGAGATAATAAATCTAGATCTATTAATTCGACCCAGACCTTTTATGTGTACAAATGCAGCTATCGAATCCCCGAGCCATGGTTCACAACATGGCTCGGTGATTGAGCTAAAAGAGCCGTTCAGCCAGTAGTTGGCCCAGGCACGTCAATTTGGCACTGGGTCCGAGGGCTGAAAGGGGAAAGTTGAAAACCAGGTTCCGAGCAATGACTTTGGTGGAAAAAAGAGCTATTACGTGTGTTAGTACCTATTTCTGCAGGAGCTTTCAGTGTGACTTGAATGCCCAGCATCCAATTATACTTCGTAAACCTCGGCATTGGTTGGCATCTTGGCTCTAATATAAAGCCGAGTTATGCGACCCGCATCTGGCAGCTGCAGGCATCTAACTATAACCACGAGCTGATCGGCAAGAATCAATACCAATGAATTTCCGTATGACTTCTAGAAGTATTCTGGGTAATTCTGGATCAAACTACTCCGTAAATTGCAAGGTTTCATTTGCAAATAGAGTCCATGGTTCATCGTAAAAATCGTAAAATGAACTAGTCAACCGGACTAAGCTCGGAAAATATTTAGGGCAATCAGAGATCCAGTGACCGAATACAAAAACGCAATTATAGATAGTAGAAATGGAAAATTGGATAATCCAATATCCAAATCTAACCATTCAACCTCAAACAGCACTGGAGCTGTTCCAAAGAATTCCACAAAGCCACATGGGAAAGAACGATGGGGGTGGAACCCGCCGTGATCTGATAGCCACCCATTTTGGCACGTTCCACATCCACCCCCCCTCCACATTATGATGCTACTCCGATCACATTGGATTTCTATTTCTTGATATCACAATATTATAGGGTTGAGGGGAGTATATGTACTTTTCTGCCCGATACAATTCCACGGTCAAACATGCCACTTTTGTTCCTGGCCGATCTTTTTCTGACGGGATCCGCCCGATCGTCGTACCCTCACTACGTTACCTATCCCACCTTAGCTCTATAAGATACCCTCCAAAGTCGGAATGAACTCTTTCTCTCCTCGAGATTTCCAGGAGTGGGTAGATCGACGCCAAAGCACCCAGTCCGCCTCCACCGTGTCGTCTGCGTCAACGAGTATCCTCTTCCCGAGCCCTGCGACATCCCCAGGGTCCAGCTCGAGGAAGCAATCCTGGCAGCTCTACGACGATGTCGTGCGGCTCGAGCTGACTCCCTCTGTGCAAATGTTTGTTCTGAGAAAAAAAAAGATCGTTCAAGTAAGAATGCGCTGACTTATTAACAGTTCCTTTGTGAAAAGCGGCCAGCTATTCAAGCTGAAATACAAATTCATTGATATTTGCAAGGACTCAACGGGCGCATTGAGATGTCTCGAACTAGGTGGAGGACTAGGCCAGCAGACTCCTTTTGTCCATGGCTGTGAGTTTGTTTCGCATATCCCCCGAAAGATAATATACTGATCTTCAAATCATGTATAGTCTCCAATACAAAACTCCCTGTCCCTCACCTGGAGCATCCAAAATCAGGCAACGATTACCCTCTTCGCGTATCCTTTATGGACCAGCAAACTGTCCAATCGGCAAGCACAGTATTCATGACGCAATTATCATATAAATTTGATCATTGGGATGGTACGCGACCGATAACCCTTGGAGATTCAACGTTTGCTTACACTCGCAGATTGTGTACGATTTCAAGAACTCCTACTCGGATCCAAGCTGGTGTTTATTGGCGGTATGGCCGAGGCCAAGTCTAAAGGCCGGGGTGAAGAATGCATTAGCCAAAATCTTCGCGTCCTCCGCGGGCATAATGGCAAACGCGTCATGCTGTTCTTTGCTAA
Organism: Penicillium expansum; assembly: GCF_000769745.1. Lineage (NCBI taxonomy): Eukaryota > Fungi > Ascomycota > Eurotiomycetes > Eurotiales > Aspergillaceae > Penicillium > Penicillium expansum. The sequence continues at coordinate 55,715 of NW_015971532.1, forward strand.
CTCCCAACGGAGGGAGCTCAAACGATACGTTTCCATTCCCTGTAAGTTTTCGCTTCTATCTGGGCCCAGATCCCCTACCCCTGTCACGTTATCCTCGCTAATAGCCTGGCTAGTAAATTGCATCGCTTCAATTAAACCCCCGAAGAAGGCCGGGCGACCAGCCCTACTTGATTTGAATCCGAACTTCGATATCCTGTCTCAAATGAGAAATCTTACGATTCAGTTTCTTGACGACGATGGTCAGTGCACATTTAAGTTTCGCTCATTTCGGACTATTGGCTTATTCTTCTCTTTCTTTTCTAGACTGCGCAGCATTTTGTCAGATGTTGTCGTACGACCTGACGATTGGATGAATAGTTCACGAGGATAGATGCATTATAAATCCCTCAAGTCTGTCATGAATTTTACATGGAGTTGGAGTTCCTGGATAAATTGGGGGCCAGATATGTATCATGTACATAATACCAAGATACCCCTGGGCGTTACATCTTTTTTGAGACAGAATTGCGTGCATGAAATACAGAGTAATTGAATAGAATTCAACTTTACGGAGTAGATTAATTAGAATAAAACATCTCATTTACCAAATCAAGATGTGAGAGATTTAATATAATAAAAAGCAAATAATATTAAACTCCAAGGTTCCAAGTGTCTCATAAAGGGATAAAGGGAACAATTCCTCGTGGTTGTCCGTTGCTTGTGGGTCCATCGGGTTGGACGTCGACAAGTCAAGCATAAGAGACGCCGCACGTGGAGAAAACAACCTCAAAGCTTTGGCTCGTTCCAAAAGGTCGCCGCTTAGTCCCGCATTAGCGCCTACAGGGATCACGGGCCTCATTGAACAGCCTCTGTAACCTTGACAAGGTTTACAAACCTTGCAAGCCCCGGGTATAATCTAAGTATCTTCTATTCTACGAAATGTAGTGACACTCAAATCTTCATTCTTTCAACTTTCAACTATTCAATATGGGCAAATTCCACGCCCGGTTATATAAAACCGACCGTGCGCGGGACTTCGACCATGAGCAGGTAAGTAGTTATTGTTGAACAAAATCCAAAATCCATGGATGGCCATGCAGGGTTGCTAATAGCTTTTGTGATAGGATCGATATGTCCGCATGCGACAGATCTACGAGACTATCGACAGGCAAGGCTTTCAATGGATTGTCGTGCTCGTCGCTGGTCTTGGGTTCTTCCTCGATGGTTACACAGTACGTTACCCCACCTTCCACGTGGAACATACCATTGGAATGTTGTATTCGACGCATATACAACATCTGCTAATACTTGACATAGTTATTCGCCAGTAACATGGCCCTACCGATGATCTCTTACGTGTACTGGAGAGACGACACTTCCTCATTACGACTCACATGCATCAACATCGCGACACTTGGAGGAACCCTGCTGGGGCAAGTGACATTTGGATTTCTAGCCGATAAGAATGGGCGGAAGAAGATGTACGGTGTTGAATTGGTACTCCTTATTACAGCCACCCTGGGGGTGGTCATGTCCTCGACAGGAGTGGACGGCAGCATGAACGTCTTTGCATGGCTTATTTGGTGGAGAATCTGTGTCGGTATCGGAGTTGGCGCAGATTATCCACTCAGTGCAGTGATCACGTCTGAGTAGGTCGATCGATCTCGAAATCTGCAATCGTGGAGAAACTGACCTTGGAATGTCCAGATTTGCCCCTACCAAACATCGCGCCCGTATGATGGCCACCGTCTTCTTCATGCAACCACTCGGTCAGATCGCAGGTAACATTGTCTCATTGATTGTGATCGCGATAGCTCGTGGTAATAGCAGTCCCGGTGAAGACATCACCCGCTCTGTTGATATAATGTGGCGCTGGGTGATCGCCATCGGAGTTGTGCCCGGTGCAGTCGCTACTCTTTTCCGGTTCGCCATCCCAGAGAGCCCTCGTTACCTAGTCGATATCGTGGACGATCCTGTCACCGCGGAGTTTGATGCAACCACGCTTTTCAGTGACACGCCCGGTATGATTGATTCTGTGAGCTGGGGAACTACTGCGACATGCAGTGCCGGCAGCGCGATTCAGCTACCCCCGATTTCATCCATTGCTAGCCATTCGACCTTTGATCACGAGGACGATGATGAGTACACCCGCCTACCCCCCGCTACCCTCAATTCTCACTGGCGGTTGGCACGTACCGATATCACGCGGTACTTCTGGACAGAAGGGAACTGGCGCAGCTTGGCTGGTTGCTCTCTCGCCTGGCTCCTTCTCGACTTTGGCTTCTACGGTATCGGATTGTCGAGCCCTCAATTCTTAGCAAAGACGTGGGGCCAACTTAGAATATCCGCAGCGTCACCGACCTGGATGACCGACGATGCACCAGATGCCAATATCTACACGATGTTCATGGAAACCTCTGTGCGCGGGCTAATTATCCTCAATATCGGAAGTTTTGTCGGCGGCATACTGCTCATTATTTTTGCCCATAAGCTGGATCGTGTTGCACTGCAAAAGTACATGTTCCTCGCACTGGCGGCTCTGTTTATCGCCCTAGGAACCATGTTCATCTGTTTTTACACCGGGCCTCCCGCTGTGGTGGCGTTGTATATTGTTGGTCAAATCATGTTCAACTTTGGTGAGTCGAACCCAAGATACAACGCATAAAATAACTCTAACCAACTACCCACAGGCCCCAATGCAACAACCTATATGATCCCCGCCGAAATCTTCCCAACCCGATACCGCGCAACATGTCACGGCATCAGTGCTGGAGCCGGAAAGCTTGGCTCTATTCTCGTACAAATCTTCTCAACATACTATCACTTTGGTTCAGGCCCGGGCAACACATCAACCCGCAGGCACGGCATTGTTCTCATTGTTTTCAGCGCCTGCATGGTCCTTGGAGCAGCAGTGACGCACTTCTGGATTCCACCTGTTCAACAGAAACAGAACGGCAAAACTAAGCTTTGGGGTGGTAAGCCCGAGACTCTTGAAAGCATGTCTCTTGGCCGAATGGGCCGCAAGAGTCGAGATGCCGATTGTCGGAAACGGACATCACGGCATCGGGCGCTTTCAATGAGCGCCTAGGCATTGCTACTTTCCATGTCTATCTTTAACTACTATTCTTTTGTATATACTTTTTCTAACCTCTTTTACTTGCATTTGGGACGGCTACATCAATATAAATCAACATCTACATTCAATCCACTGAAATTAACTTTATAAATAAATTCACAATCCAAACTCAAGAGCAGTCACCATCAAGCAACCGCCCCGTAGCCACCTCATCAAGATAAAGTGCAACATCCATCCCCCCATCCCCAACCGCACTATCCATCACCTGAACACACCCATCCATTTTAGGCATAACAGCGTGCACATAGCGTGGCTTATTTCCGCCCATAAAGTCAACCTCATACAACTGCAGCCGCAACCACGAGGTGACAATCGTATGCTCAGACCCCAAAAAGCCCTGCCACAGTCGCTGGGGCGACACCTCATGCGCAGCATCATGCAACATCGCACCCACAGCATCAGCCGTGAACCCCTTCATCGTCGCTCGGATCCGACTAGCCGTCTCGCCTAATATTTCCCGACATACCGAGGAACCGGTCCCACCAACATGAGTCAGGAAGAGGAGCGATCCGATAAACGTATCAGGAAGAGCGGGGGAAACACGCGGTCGGACGCCGAGGCTCAAATTCATATATATGGGTCTTGCAGAGCCTGCCTGTCCGCGTGATCTCGTAATGGTTACCCACAGGTGCGCGAGTAGAGCGTCCAGTCTAGAGATATCACTTCGACTCCCTGTCTTACGGGCTACAGCTTGGAATTTGCTCAGCTCTTCTCCTGTGAAGTGCAACTGTGTGTATCTAACTTTTTTCGAGAAATCCCATGAAGCCCAAGGTGCTGGTTCTGAAGGCGAGACGCGTTTATAATCGATTTCTGCGGGCGGCGGCTTGGAGTTCTCAGTCGTCGGTATTAAGAATCCCGGGCCACCCTCATCGGCGGAATTCCACCAGCTATACCGATGCAAGGGCAATTTCCGCGCGGTGTCCACTATGGTTTGGTCTGGCTCGGGGCTATCGATATCGCCCGCGGCGCAGCTGTCCAACAACGCGGGAGCGAATACGGGGTCACCCATTAGTGGGGATTCGGGCTGGGTTCCGAATTGGGCTTTGCTGTTATACGCCCATAGATGCACGAACACCATTAAGGTCTGTGCATCTGCTAGACAGTGCGCCATCTTGATTCCGATTACGTAGCCTCCTTGAAGAAGACTGATTTGAACTTGCATTCCTGGCAGACCAGCATGGTCGCGCAGATTGGCTAGTGCCAGTGGGTTGGATGATAGGAACAGGCTTTCGTTAAAGTCATCGCCTACCCATGCTCCAGGTTGAGAGCCGGTGGTCGATGAGGCCCGTTCCTCCGCTGTGGGGACAATTTCATCTGCTCGCAAGGGATGTTCGATTACTGTCCATTCAACACCAGGGTCGGTATCAGTTCCGTATACAACCAATGGACGATTAAATCGTTCTGTGTGGTTTCCTTTGGGGTTGACGGGTGCCCATTGGAGTTGGCCTGCCCATTGAGGGAATTTTGATAGGGTTTCAATGAAGGAAGATCGCAGATGGTCGATCAAGGTCTTTTTAATTAAGTCTGCAGGTTGGTTGAAAATCCAAATTGCTCCTGTTGGAGCAAAGCGCACGACTGTTGCGTCGAGGATAGATAGGGGCGTTGATGTCGGTGTTGGCTGGTTGGCTGGTCGCAGCCTTGTGGATTCGATGGTGGTCATGTTATGTTGTATTTCCACGTAAATGTTGTTCAATGGCTGTGATTTTTAGATCAATCTCATTCATTTTATCTTTCTGGATTCATGAGTCAATATGCGTCACGGTATGTCAGTGTGCATCAGCCCCACGCTAAGCTTCTAGTTAGTTGAAACTAGCACAAAAGAAGACCCCGATGATTCAAGACTGGGGCCACATCTTTATCTCAGATAAGGTAAAGTGGGCTGAATATGTACGACATACACGGAAGGACTAAGAATTGGGTACGGCTTGAATTTTGTAAGGCTCGATATTACGCATCTCAACTTTTTGGGAGCCTCAGGCACAAGTGGGGAATCTCGAAGAATCATATTGCTATCCAAGTGTCCAGTCACATTTAATTCACCAGTCTCGCCATTACCCAGTGAAAATGATTCTACCAGATTTATCAGACGACTTGCTACTAACGGCAGCAGGCCATCTCAAATCAGAGGCGGATGTATATGCTTTTGCTCAAACAATGACCACCATATCTAACCTCCTTATTCCTCACCTTTATCGAGTCGATGCGAAACGACCTCAAAGCACGGCATTGTTCTGGACTGCAGCATATAGGGGAGATAGACTCTGAACAAAAGGGGTCAAACACCAATGCATCTGGCGGCATATTGCGGTCATGATGGGGTGACTAGACTCCTTCTTGCTATGCCCAATGTCAACCCGAACTACAAGGACTCATACCGCCAGGGACCTCTGATGAGGACGATTAAGCAGGGGAATAAGAGTACCATCAACCTGCTTCTCGCTCAAGACGGTATCGATCCGATGTGCAGAGGCCAACGAGGCCTCGCGCCGCTTTTGCGCTAGCAGTGCAGCACAGAGAAGTCGATATAATGAAGATATTACTTACTGTAGAAGGGGTCAATACAGAGATTATCGACAATCAGGGGATGTCTCCATTAGCTTGGGCGGTAATGAGAGACAATGACAATGAGGAAGTAGTCAAACTACTATTCGCCATACCTGGTTTCAATGCGAACAGGCAAGATCGCGATGGCTAAACGCCACTGCGGTAAGCAATCGAACCCGCGAGTGAGGCCGTTCTCAGGTTGATCGTTGCTAGGGACAAATCCGACCTAGATCGGCCGAACTTCGACGATGACCAGACGGCTTTGTCATTTGCCGCCAAAAGTGGAAATGTGACAGCGGTCTGGGTGATCCTTGCCACCGGGGTTGATCCAAATCCCAAAGACTGTCAAGGACTCACGCTATTGTCATGGGCTCTGGTTAAGAGACGTGAAGGCGTAGTCAGGCTGTTGCTTGCTGTTGAGGCAGTCGATCCAAACTCCTGCGATAAATATGGGCACATTCCACTATCATGGGCAGGAGATAACCAAAACCTCGTGATATTGAGGATTCTATTAAATTATTCCAAAAGACGGGAATAAAGCGAAGAGAATGAAGACCCAGGAGGAGTGGGCTGGAGATAGTGAAGATCATTAGACTCTAGCCCGAGGTCTATAATTGGTTTCCCCACCAGCTATAGTCACCTGCTATAGTTACTAGAGTGCACTTAAATGAGTAAAATTATTTAGGAGATTCCAATATCAAAACTGTCCCCAAGTGGTGGGGTTCCCTCAATCAATTTCATTAGCTAGAGACACGGAATTTGGGCTCATTGGTGGCTCTAGCCAACCACAACGCCTTGCTTCATATACAATAAAACAATATGGTACAGTTATGGATATTCCACTCATAAACCCCTCCAACCAGAAATCCAGCCATGTTAAAAAGAAAAAGAGCGATGACGGTACAAAACAAATCCGCTTCCTTCAACAACCCTTGTCATGATGCATTGGGGCGTTTCAGCGGGTGCCCTCCAGCATTGAAAACAAAATCATCCAAACTGATTAGGTCTGGGGAGCTGAACATGAGATAGAAATGTTTAAGTGTCTGCGACATCCACATACTGTCCATCGAGTCTTTGAGAGTCAGTTCACTGCCCTCATCCGTGACAGCAACGATAGCGGCGTTGCCATTCTTCGTCTTTGTCGCGATTTGCATTGCTTGGAACATATCCCAAGCTGCATCGAGTAGATCCTCACATCCACTGATGCGGTAAAGAGTAAACATGCTCTCGATCGCTTCCGGGCGCAAGTTGTAGGAAGTGTCCGAGATTCTCAGGAACCCTTTGGGCAGACGGTGGTCTTTGATGAAAGTATCGACGTTAAGATCTGGATTTGGTTCTGGCTCGAGGCTATTCGCTTTTTTCCAGACCTCTTGCTTCCAAAGCCACTCGCTCCAAGGGCAGTTGGTCTGCGACGCACATGGAACCACATCAAATGCTTCGGGCATAATTCCCAGAGGTACGACCTGGTGAGCCCAAATGCATCCATCGACTAATTTATGCGCGATTTCTTGGTGGCTGGGGATGTTGAGTAGTGCGCCTCCTAGAGCAAACATGCCCCCCGCAAAACAAGATTGGTACTGCATTTGTGACTCTAGGTATGTTTGCGATTTCCCACTCTCTGTAATAGCCACTCGAACAGTTCCAGAAAGGAGCACGTCCTTGCCCTCGGTGTTCATTGGTCGAAATAAATTGTGGCCTGCGGCTGTTAACGTAGCATTCTCATACATCTTGCGATACATGGGCACTTGGCCTCCTAGCAAAGCGTATGCCCGGGGTAACGACTTGTACAAGGAGCTTGCTTCGGCGCCCAATGTGAAGATATCATCGTCGAAATGCCGTTCTTTGGCATTCACGGAGACAGGCCATAGACCTGCGAGTTTTGTGGCATCCTGTTCCTTGTCCAACAATTCCATGACTCGTTGAGCCGCGTCAAAGTATTTTGGGTCACCAGTAATCTGAGACAACCTTGTGAATTCCAATATGAACGAGCCTAGTTCTGCACCAAGTACAACATAGAAAACCCCTGTGATCAAAATAGAATCAGGTCAAGCTGTCGGCCTGAATAGACCGATCCTGGTCCGATAGTTGCTGTAAATTTGGCTCCAAACAGAGATTAGGGCCATTTGCCTTTTATAGGAGTATTCCATACAACACACATAATTTTGTTTTTTGTCAGAAGACATAGATTCCGATCATGTCAAAGCTTTGGTTGACATGAACTACCCTCGCATCCATAGCCTGGAGTATTCTTGGTTGCCAGTCTGAACGACTTCTAGGGAAAGGGCATATTATTCTTGGAGGTATGCTTGCGCATCCTCGACTGCTATCGCAAGAATAAACCCAATGACATGGAAAAGCATAAATTTATTTTGTTAGTGACATAACAAACACCCTTGGATGCGATGTTGATACAATCTACCATTATATTGCTACAGCAAACATACTTGTTGCATTGATGGTAAGGTCAGATACCCCGGCTAATCCTACAGTGAGGTCCCGAGATAGTATATCCTGTCGAAGACAGAGAGCCTGAAATGCGGCTTCTTCCTCGGTAAGAAGCTCACCGATGAAAGCCAATGCAAGGGGATGCCCCGAGGTAGAGGTACCAGGCGTGGTATTCAAGTCTGGCTGGGCGCCAGTGAAGGCTGATCAACCTCATCAGCACACTTGCCCAACAACCCATTCTTAGGTAATATTATAGAACTGTGTGGTCATATTTAACAAAACAACAAAACATACCGTTCTTCTTCTTCTTCTTCTTCTTCTTCTTCTTCTTCTTCTTCTTCTTCTTATGAGTTCACGTCCAGGATCAACAATTTGTCTCGGTATGGAGGATTTGTCTGTGTGGATCTTACGCGCTGGGCCGTGGACAGGCGACTCGAGATTCCCAGTCCGGTCAGGACATCACAGTTGGTCAGGTTGTGGCTATGGATGCGGCGGTATGTGCAAAAAAGCTAACACATTTCGTGTATATTCCAATACAGGCACTCAGGGTAGGACTTTCCAATTCTTGTCATATTCCATTGGAGGCTTATCCACATCTTTCAGCGTCTCCTTGATGATCATTGTGGGTATATTGATACTGCTCTAGCTGGGGGCTCATCAATTCGGAACATATAGGTCGTATCATAATGTTAAATCGATGATTTAAGAGAGAGTAAATAAATATCTGATCAAGTATAATTAGAAAACACGACCACTTCTATAGAACCAGGGAGGTTCATGGGAGAACTTACCCGTTTGGATTTAAACACATGGAAGGGGAGATATGAATTGGTTACAGGTTGAATTGGACTTCTGTGCACGGAATTGAACGGGAAAACAATACAAATAAAAAAGAATAATTGACCCTGGACCTAACTAAAGACAAAAAAAATAAAAGGACAAAAAAAGAAACCGTTGTGCATCATCCGTGAATCGAACACGGGCCTCGTCGATGGCAACGACGAATTCTACCACTAGACCAATGATGCTAGTTGATGTAAGTTGGCCCACTATTATACAACTTATCCCTAATGGAACATATTTCCAATTCCTAGGCAACAAAAGCAATCATTTAACTTTCCCAGCTAAAATACCTGGATATTTAATACCTATTTTTAGGAAATTAATGGTCAATGGAAATAAGAGCCTCTTCGACTTTCTGAAATAACAATTTGGTGATCAAATAATATATTGGGACATCACATTATTTATCAAGCAAAGAGCTTCGGTTGTATATATATTTCACACGGCTCGGCGTCATACTAGGTAGTAGTTGCACACAACGGCGAATATTATCTATAGGAAAAAACTGGCATTAGTCATACATGTCACACCGGGAGCTGATTTCATTTGTTTAAATACTCTGGGATAATCCCAAGTCGATATTTCCGTACTAAGTCGGCTTTTCGGTCCGATCTTAAAGCAACCAAATTGTATACACCAACCGAGATCTATAGTAATGAAATGCTACCCAAAGAGAGCTAAGAAGTATTATAAATATGTGGTAGACCACCGAAGTGAAGATTTGATAAATGGTGCCTGGTATAGATTAAGACCCCGGGAATGGCATGGGGTAGACTAGAACTAGGGCGGAGCTAGCCCCGCCTTCTGCAGTTTCCTACATCCACATGGGCACTGGGACTTTCTGTGTTGCCAGACCAAATGCGGGGGTGCCCAAGGGCAAACAAAATAAGAAGTGAGGGGTTGTTCTCCATTGCATTTTTTTACTTCGTGTCAGTTCCCAATACCCTCAATTGCAAATCAAATCACCAAAATCAACATGAGGAATCCCAATGATCTATCGCCATCGCGAGAGCGAGTTGTGCCAGGTTCCTGCAACATCGAACTCGGCCAATTCCCAAAGACTATGTCGGAATCCGAGTCGGATCTTCCTCTTGACCCGAACGCTATTGCGGACAATATTATCAACCAGCTAAACCTGGGTCTCTCAACCAGAGATAAGGCAGCAATTGCATCACTGTTCCTCAAAAATTGCTACTGGCGTGACCACTTGTGTTATTCGTGGGACTTCCACACCGTAGAAGGGAGTCAAGCTATTGCTGCCTTTGTCACGGAGGCACCATCCAGCAAAATTGAAATCGACCGGTCGACTGACTTCAAATCCCCACACAAGGCTCCTATTGACTCCTTTGGTGATGTTTTCGGAATCGAATTTTACATCAAGGTCACCACCGAGAATGGACGGGGAAATGGTATCATGCGATTGGCGGAACATGATGGCAAGTGGTACATTTTCACGGTCTTCACCTCTATGATCGAGTTAAAGGGCCACGAGGAGAACAAGGAGAGACCGTTTGGTGTCCGACATGGCGAGCAGCAAGGTCGAAAGAACTGGAAAGATCGACGTATTGATGAGGTCAATTTCGAGGGCAAGGACCCGGCAGTATTGATCATTGGTAGGTCCCGATGAAACCTTTAATTTCGAAGCATGAAGATTGACTTTAATGAAGGTGCTGGCCAGGGTGGTTTGACTGCTGCAGCGCGTCTTAAGATGCTTCAGGTTGACACCCTCATTGTCGACCGAGAAGAGAGAATCGGAGATAACTGGCGCCGGCGATACCACCAGCTTGTTCTACACGATCCAGTGTGGTACGACCACATGCCCTACCTACCCTTCCCGCCGGACTGGCCCATCTATACACCAAAGGATAAGCTTGCGGATTTCTTCGAAACCTACGTGAAGTTCCGAGAGCTCAATGTTTGGACCCAAACCGAGCTCAAATCGTCATCCTGGGATGAGAAGAAGAAGCAATGGACGGTTGTTCTTGAGCGCAAGACAGAAAGTGGAACTGAGACGCGCACCTTGCACCCACGTCACATCATTCAAGCTACTGGCCACTCCGGCAAGAAAAACCTGCCCACTTTCAAAGGAATGGAAGATTTCAAGGGAGATCGCATGTGTCACAGCTCGGAATACCCTGGCGCGAATTCCGAGTCAAAGGGGAAAAAGGCCATTGTCGTTGGATCTTGCAATTCGGCAAACGATATCGCCCAGGACTTTGTCGAGAAAGGGTACGATGTGACCATGGTGCAGCGAAGCTCCACCTGTGTGGTTTCTTCTGACTCTACCTTGAAAATTGCCTTTAAGGGGCTGTATGATGCGACCGGTCCTCCAACCGAAGATGCTGATATTTATCTATCGAGCATTCCATTGCGTCTTTTCAAAGCGCAACAGGTCAAAGTCACCAAGCTCACGAATCAGAACGACGCAAAGACCATTGAAGGGCTGGAAAAGGCAGGCTTCAAGGTCGACAGCGGGCCATCGGACAGCGGTCTCCTGATGAAGTACTTCCAGCGTGGAGGAGGGTACTACATTGACGTCGGTGGAAGTCAGCTTATTATCGATGGGAAGGTTAAGGTAAAGCATGGCCAGGAGATTAGCCAAGTTCTTCCACATGGCCTCCGGTTTGCGGATGGTTCAGAGCTTGAAGCCGACGAAATCGTATTCGCCACTGGGTACCAGAATATGAGGACCGAGACTCGTGTAATCTTTGGCGACAAAGTCGCTGATCGGGTTGGTGATATCTGGGGACTTGACAAAGAGGGTGAAATGCGGACTATCTGGCGGCGGAGTGGTCACCCTGGATTCTGGTTTATGGGTGGGAACCTTGCTCTGAGCAGATACTACTCGCGTTTGCTGGCATTGCAGATCAAAGCGCTGGAAGAGGGGTTGACTACTTGGTAGTTGCCTAGTTGCTGAGAAGTGGGGCTTGACGTTTGCCATGGGATCAGCCAAAAGAAGAATACTGTCAGCCTATGTATGTCTATTCGTGGCTGTAACCTGTCTGTGACAGCAAATTTTATATTATTACCACTACTAGCCCAAGTGATTTCATATACATCGTCTAGGATTCTATAGAATTTCGATTGGACACGGAAACGTAGTCAATTGGGGAAAATATTCAAAGTATAACCTAGAAACTGCTCAAGGTATATGCATGTTTTCCCCCAGGCGATTAAAAACAATTAACTCAACCACCCTTCCCGAGAAGCCACGGTGACGCCCAGCGTCAACACAAGATTGTACAACCAAGTGTCCAAATCCGCGGGGCCCTCAGAAACAGGCTCCGTCAACACCATACAAGTCCGAAGATGATCCAAGATCGAACTCTTCCTCACAGAAATCTCGAACCCAGCCCGAGTCATCGTAGCAATGCGACTCTTCCGACGCGCCTTGCGATCAATCGCCATCAAAACAAATTGTTCGGTATCCGAAGCTGCATTTCCATTCGCAGGGAGCATCCGTTTCTCCCACTGCATAATCATGCGGGACTGCTCGGGGTCGGTTGTGTTATCTTCCTTTCTAATGATGAATCTGTAACACGTGCCTTTCTCAGGACCTGCTGAGCTGGGGCTGGCTTTCCAGATGCATTTTGTTTCGCGGAAGTGGATTGATGATAATGTGGGGTTGTGGCTGGTTGATGGTTCGCACATTGCAGCGATGATATCCTTTTCCTGGATACTGTATGATTGGGTATCTTTTTCTTGGGAATGTTGAATTTCTGGTTGTTTATTGGTGATATATAGCTCATTGAGGGTTGCGTAGATATCCCTCGTGCCAAGCTTTGGGCGTTGTGGGAAACCCCTGGTCAATTTTGACTTGCGAAGAGGTGGCTGCCATATCTCTAGTACAGGTAATGGTCGGTGGTTTGGAAGTAATTGTTGGATTTGAAGGAGTAGTTTGGGGCTGAGTCGAAGTAGTGAATTTGATTTTGGGGGCGGCCGGGCCATTTGGAACTTGGCTTGGATTTTGGTGTTCGTGGGTGACGATGGCCTGGAGATGAATTAGTCGTGATTCTCAGTAGAATGGTAGAATGGAAGAATTGATGGGGGTTATTCCCATAAGTATTCTTTTTACATACCGTTCTTCGCTTGTTGTGTCGCTATCATAGCTTTGCATAGTATCTGGGGACTCTAAGGGAAAGTCCATACTGCCGTATTTCCAGAGTTAAGGGTCAACAGACACAGGAAGAATATAAAAAGAGACAGGGAGTGAAGAGCTGAGCGATGAGACCTGAAAGCTAAAAAGTCTCCAAGGAAGACCTTAGTATAAATACATGTAACTAGTCAGCCTTGGCCCTACCCGCCGTACTCGTATCAACGTGCACGACCCTGAAAAATGGGGTGGATCCTGCAAATTTGGTAAATCTGGACACTAGTACGAGTACGGGAGCCTTATGTTTAAAGAGACTATTTTGGGTGCCTAGGACACTTGATATATAGTGCTTCATATACGGACACGAACCGATACGAAATGTCAACCTGCATGATGTGTTGGGAACTCTGCTAGGCATCTACAATTCCTTTTTGCGAGCCCCTAGGCTCTCCAAATAAATAGGTTTTAAAGCTTATGAACCTTCACTGCAAACTCCATACTACATTCGGAATGGATCGACAGCCGTTTTAATCTTCATGGAGATTTCCAAGCCGAGCGCCCGACTGGTCGGGCAATCTTCAATAATTCACAGCCTCAACTTCTTTCTCACACACAGCCACCCCAATGAGATCCCTGCTCAAATGTAAATGACCCCACGAAACATGATGAAGTGTTCAAAGTTTATCTGAAGCTTGCTGAACGCAAAATACTCCTATAAAATATTCAAAAGACGGTCACTAGTAGCCACGGAAGCCGGGCCTGACGGTCTCCGACTCGATGATATCAGCGGAAGCTCGGACCTCGGGACCTCACGGCCGAGTTATGCGTAGCATCATTTATAATAATGCAGACCCTCAGGGTCGTGTGATTGAAGATATGTGGAGCTAAATATGCTTTTTGCGCATATGGCATATCTTGCGAGATTCGGGAACCCGAGCCGAGGCACTGGTATGTTTCACGGTTCTTTCATTGCCCCAGGCCGTCGGTCATTATATATTGCCGCAGGCCGTCGGTCACTATATCGTTTTCTCCATCCGTGATCCAGGCCCAAGACTCGCCCTGTAACTATGCCCTTCAGTGTCAGAATCTGTATGATGACCCACATGAGTACGAGGAACAGCAAAAGGGCAGTGGAGAACACATCGAAGGCAGGAGAATCCATAAGCCTTCCAAATTCAACGGCAGCATTGGTAAAAGTACCCTGGAGAAATCGAATGTCAGAAAACCCCCAGAAAACCCAGAAAAACCAGCCTACTTACCCACGGAAATACCACAGACCACACCGACATCGTGAACCGTGACTGCTTCCAGCCCCCAGGTTGTGTGTGCAGAGTATAACAAATAGTCAGGATGGCAAAAAACCACCAAAAGACCCCATACCCCCAGACAAGAAGACCGATGAAATGGCTGATAAAAGCAAAAGGACTAGCCGCCTTCTCAGTCAGAAGCTGACCGCGATCATACGCCGCAAAGCTACCAGCCTGAATAGCCTCACCCAAAGCCTGGAGCGCGACCGAAGCCTGTCCGCAAGGGCCGCACATGATCATATCCTGGTACACCATGTCCGCTGTCTGGGATGTGCGACGAAAGTACTGCAAGAGTATAATGGTATCGAACGCAGCCACGAGGGCAAGGCCGGCCCCTATTTCGAGATAGGAGATGATGATGGCAGGGACCTGGAGGCGGGGGCTGATATCTGCGAGGCGACATATAACCCCGCCGCCTGCGGCCGATGTCAACGCTGCAAGGAATGGCATCAGCATGTCGGCCTGCATGTGTCGCGTGTCTGACTGCTGCATCTTGAGGTGGATGAATGGGATCACCATACAGGCGACTATGGCCATGCCGGTGTTTATCCACCACATGACGTAGATGGCCAACCCGGCTGTGTCTCCGTATTGGAAGACAGCCATCTGGAGGATGGATGTGAAGGCGATGGAGATGCAGCAGAGACATGATGTTTCGGCGCTGTTGTTTCGTAGCTGGTGTAGGACGTGTTTTGTGTGTAGGAATGTGCGTAAGAGATAGAGGACGAGGAATAGACCAAGCTGGACGATTGTGTAGATCCATACGATCGTGGCGAGGGTTGTTAGCCCGTTGAATTGGTATTTCAGTCGATAGAGTATCACCGCTATTATGCCCGTTCCTTGCGGGACGATGAACCACAGCGACGAGAAATTCCACAGGGCGCGAGACAGCGGACCCGCTGGTGGAGGGAGATCTCCCTCATCTGACATGTGTGGTTTTGTGCGCTTCGCCCCCAATTGGAGTGGAATATTGATCTGACCATGTCTTATGGTGAATTCGAGGAGATCTAGCTAATTAGGTTCGGTTAGTCTTGACGTCATCCATCCCAAGCTGAAGCTGGGAGCTATCTTCAGATCAGGAAATTGCTTCATTTTGTTTAGATAAAAAAATTTGGTTTTTGGATTTGATTGGAGCAATACTAATGTCAGATACAGATGTAAGCAAATCGGCTGCAAGGCAATAATTCGAGATGAGTTGCGCGCAATTCCTGGGCCACCTCATACCATAAAAAATCATAATTTGAAAAATTGTCCAAACCATCATGGCCGACCGAATCAGAATACTCCTCCGAAGCATATGACTAGTTCCCTGAAACCAGGAGAACCCATTCACATCTCAGTGCTTTTCTCCCAAGAACCTGTCACCGCTGTAACCCCGTGTAACGCCAGTTTCCCCTTGTGTAACGCCCGTGTTCATTCCGGCAAATATCCATGTAATTCGTGAGAAGCGTGAGAAAAGAGAAAAGAAAAGGAAGTTACGCGCTGCTCTCTGTGTCTTTTGGGTAGGCGTTGGTGTCTTCGGTGTAAGTGTGGGGGCGATAGTAGCCCGGTAAGCCCGGCCCCGCTGGAGGATCTAATCAATGAAAGTCAGCGAGATGATTCAGATCAAGGAATTACAGGAACATACAACGCGACTCCAGATCTCTTTCACCCCATGATAACTGCCTCAGATTGTTGAATCCTCGAGCTCGCACGTCAGCCATGTAGAGCTTCTGCTCGTAGCCCGGACTGAACGGGGTCTCTCCATCAGCGGGTTTGTAGTGCTTGAAGAGCGATGCTCCCAGTGCGGTTGCTGCGAGACATGCGGCGAGGACAATGACAATTATGGCTGCGTTGGAGAGCCCCATTGTGGATAGAGTAGAAAGGAAGCTTGAGTAAGATCGGGAAAATTGCAGTTGGTGTTGCGATGTCAGTTTGAATCGTAAGTGGTGCGGGGTCAGTGCATAGTGGAGGAGAGAGCCTCCGCGATGTGAGAACCGTAGATGCCTTGCGATTCCTTGCGATCCCAGACTAGCGTTGCGACAGATGAAACGAGAGATGAAGAAAGAGAGAGGGGAGATGAAAGAAAAAAAGAAAAACAAAAACAAAACAACTTCAAGCTTACAGATCCTGATACCTCAGATTTGAAACCTGATGTGTTGTCTCTATGGGCGACCATCCCATTGGCCATGTTTTTCCCAAGATTGACACATTCAGTGTTTGAACTACATCTGTATCCACCAATCATCATTACATGGATGTGTCGCATTTGATACCAAATGTCCAAAAATAGCACTGACGTGGCTTCGCTGTCGGGTCCATGGGTTTAGTTTGAAGCTTGTTATCGAGACTATGTAGATACATACATACGTGTATTTTATTAGTCAATTCAGGTGTACATGGCACTTTGGAGGAATAACATTTACAGATCACTACTTAAGTATGCGTCGGGAAGACAGAAAAAGGAAGAAAGCCCAATATCAAAGGAAACAAAAAAGTGAAAGAAGAGTGTCCCCGCAGGCAGCAGCCAAGGGCGAGTGGTTTTGCGCCGAAAATTTCTTTGGCACGGTAATTGGATCCATGAATCGTCTCGGTCAAAGTTAGTATCCACATCTCGGTCAAAGTGAAGATTATTGCAATATCTATACGGAGTACCTCCAAATTGAATACAACTTGAAAAGTCAGCTGATATTCTTCAAATATAGATCGCCAAGAGATATACCGCTTGTGAGGAACTTGACGATCAATCTTTATTCCCCTCATTCGGCTATATTAAGTCGATACAGGGTTGGATGGTTGATTCAAAGAATCGGAGGTAAACATTTTTTACACCGTTCAAAAGCTCAGGCCAATTTCGTGCTCTTATTGGTCCTACAAAAGGGATGTCTTCTACAGCATAAACTAGAATCTACGTTAGATTAACCTAAAATAAGTATCGTTTCGACTTGAAAACTGCTAGATTCATTCATATCTCAACTAGAACACTAGGTTAACACACCCTAATAACAATGTTAGTAATGTTCAATCAACTACCCCCAAAGAAAAAGAAAAACCCCAGCTGTTGAGAGTTAGTCAAGTTAATCAAGGTAACTTCTCATACATCCTCAATATCGAACCGAAGATTATATCCACACAAGTCTTCACCGGTATGGAATGTCACGATTCGTGGAATCCGTCTGATTCCTTGACCATATGCACCCAAGACAAAGGCCGCGACAACTTTACCAATGGGAGTACCAAGAATACCGCAAAACTCTGGCGAAGGAGACTCCCAAGTTTGCGGCTCCTTAGGCCGAAACCCAAGCCCCTCCCGGGACTCGTAAATATGATCTTGAATAAAAGACCTGGTTTCCCGTTGAATGATTCTAGTAACAATAACGCACTTCAGGCTTTTTAGGGGAAACCGCGACTCATAGAAAGCCTTGGCAAACTCAGACATGTAAAAGCTTGTGGAATTAGGTGCTCTCTTGATATTATCCATGAATATCACGCCTGGTCCCGTTCGCCCAACCCAAAGTGTTAACTCGCCTGTGAGTTTAACAACTGATACAGCTGATTCCAACCGATAAATACGTTCCTGGTTGCTTGCTGGGTCATCAACTGTTAGGCCAAAAATATGGACCCAGTACTCCCACTCCTCTCCAAGGGACTCCGGGCTGGAATGCACATACCAGAACTTAGGATCGATGCCTGGGATCGTAAGTTTGGTCATAGGAATAGGGCATTCAGGCTCATCGGCACGCTCTATCCACCGTCGTAAGCTATCTCCCTGTGGCTCAAACTCAGGGTACTTGGGAGCCATTGAGATGAAGTTGTCTCTAAGCTCACTAAGCCAGTTGAGGTCGAAGGAGAATAGGTAAGGTGCTTACTTGCGGACTCTAGCTTCTTGAGAAATTGTTGATATGTTGTTTTGGACTAGATTATGCGGTACATCGAGCATTCTTATATAGTTCTAATAAGCTGGACATAGGAACAAAGAGAAACAAAGAGCATAATCAATGCTATTCTGTAAAAGGCCGCATAATAAAGACCAATAATCTTGGGCAATCAATGAAGAATATAAGAATGAAGGATTTTAAGAATCGTTCGAGTAGTGCCACAAGAATAGAGTGCTCGTCAGCAGATAGGTCGATACCTAACAGTCACACAGTTGAAAATGTGATCTGCCCTCGAAATAATGTTGGTCTGTACTATACAGAATAGTCATGACAATCCACAGCCCCTCTTAAGTCCAAATATAGTGATCTTCTTCCATGTTCCTGTCGCATATATAATCACCCAGAGGTCATATCATCCAATAAAAAATTGTTGTCCTTATGTTGTGCTCACCATTGCCCTTTTGCGAATGCCCAAATCCCGGCCGCAAATTACAAGGCATTTTCAATCGACGTTCGGTCTTCGCAGAACGTGGGCCTGCTTGGCCGGATGCCATATAGGGTGGTAGCTGCTGTTGTATTGTTTCTTTGAAATTTCCTTACCCCCACTTCTGTTTTATCCGGCTTGGAACAGTACTTGATTGTAAGGATTTGACCTATATGTAATAGCTAGTCTCTTCAGACGGTTAGCAGTTTTGTTTAGCTCAGGATGGTTTTTGGGGGGATTCAATCTTGCCTAGCTTCTCTGGGGTGTGTAGGAAGGTGTCATCTTAGTCGAGGTAGTAGATATCGGTGTTGTGTGCTGTTGATGTGTTCACTCAGGATATGCTGCATGTAGGTGTCGACATTCTGGGATGAGGAGCTGCACATTTCACAGTAGAATCCTCCGTGGCCCGGAAGCTTGGATTTTTGGGTATTATCAGACAGAGCCCGTCAGTACCTATGCTTTCATCTTGATGCATATCACCGCGTACCCGAAGCCCCCCGGGGGATTGTTGTAGCCATAAAACAGACTTGTGAACTTTCCACCTCGGTTATCGTGATCGACTCGCTAGGGGCGGAGCAGGGGCTTCACGCCAGGAAATGATTGCGGGAGTGAGGGAAAGAGACAGTTCAGGCCATTGTCGTCACAGTGCATCAGGTTATGAACGCCCCCGAACGCCTGTTGGCTGCAAATGGCGATAGATAAGCCGGATAATCGGGGGTTTGCCATACTGATAGTTGGCAAGCGCTGCTTGGTTGACTTGAGTGAGTTGTGCATGCTCCCCAAGGAACCCGTTGTTGTCATCTGGGGTAACGGTGTTACCCCAGTGGAGACACATCGGTTCAATTGCCATATCGACGACGAAGAAGGTGCCATTCCAGTGTACCATTCACACAAGGTGGAAAGGTAGCCGGCATCAAATCTGGTGAGCACGATGCTATCTAAAGGAAGAGATTGGACAGCCAAAAGGTCTGAGGGTATTGGGTTGTCTACGGCAGAAATCAGGATTTGAGGAAGTTTCTCATGTCTAGCAATGCATCGAATACAATATTTTAAAGTCATGCGACACATCTCCCCCCAAAGCCTGACATTCTGACTCGATAGAATAGGTGGACTATAGCTACCTACAATGTATGTAGCTAAACATACGTCTAATCTCCAAGGTATCCCTCATGATCTCTAGTGCGAGGGTTGGACCACGAAATTGAGGTTATTATAGTTCCACAATGAAATGATGAAGCCGACATCTAAGCCAAGTAATAAGACCTAGAGCATGTGTCAATGGTCTCTTAGTCTAGTTAGCAACCTCAAGGCCGAATAGTCGCTTGGTCCCTTTTCGGTAGTAGCTCCTGCCAGGATTGAAAAGTGCTTAACAAGATCAATAGGGGGGGAACAATGGGTTGTCTCGTCCCTTTTGGGTAGTCGCCCCTGCCTGAAATGGAAGTTCAATGGTCGAGACACATAACGTGTGCCTATTGTCTCCATTGTGTGCATCGTTCCTTCCATTTGTGCAGTGCCTTCCGTTTGGGGACCCAGGGTCTCCTATAAATCCTCCCCCCCCCCTCTCTTTTCTCTCTCCTTCTTCTCTCTCTCTTTTCTTCTCAAGTTACCAACACAGTTTTCAACAGCGCCCTCCTGCGCTGTTACCTTTCTGCTCCCCCCGCGTCCCCGGCCTCGCCGGCGTTTGTTTTTCATTTTTATTTTAAAAAAGTATCAGTCTTAGATCAAATCCTCCTTCCATCCCATATTCCTTCTATTGGCTCGTATTGACATACATGCTAATGCCTTTGTCACCTTCTTTACAGAAAAAAATAAAAAAAAATCAACATGTTGATTCCCTTCTTGGGGATCTTCGTGGGCATGACTCTCTGGAGTCAGTGGTTCCCAATCCCGGGTTTCACTGCTCCAGAGCAGTCGTTCATGCGACGTCTGTCTGGTACGTTCCAGCTGACGATGGAGTCTTGGGCCTTCTGTGACCTGGTGAACGCTGCCGCCTCCCAGCGCGAGCATCCTGTATGGGAGTCGCGTCCTCACGTTGGCCGTGGGTATGCAAACTCGACGGACCTTCTGATTGTTAGCCTTGGTACGGATATCATCGTCCGGCCTGGTCTGGTCGATGATATGCCGCCTTGGTTTCCAACCCCGTTCCTGGTACCCATCCCGGTCTCGTCTTGGTCAAGTAACGGAGTGACATCTTCTGATCCCGAGGAATTTGTCGACATCCACTTGCTTGGATCCAAGCCTGGGCAAGGCTTCTTCGCCACGTTGTTGTTTTTCGGCATTTGGTGTTTCGTACAAGTCCCCTGGGCTTTGATTGCTTACCAACGGCAGTTGTACTCTGGACTTGATACCTTGATTGAATGGACTCTGAAGGTTCTCGAGGGCCAACCGCAAATTGCACGTGTGCAATTTGTGGCCGAGGAGGATTCGTCTTCCTTTGACGAGGAGCTGGATCTTCTGATCGCGGGCCCAAAGGAAACGGATGAGGACATTCTTGCTTGGGTCATAGCCGCAGACAATTGTCCCGAATCTGTGTCTCATGTGTCGGTTCTCTCTCAGTCTGGAGGTATCTGGGTCCACCGGATCACCAAAGGCCTGGGAGATGAGCAGGCATTAGAGCCAGAATCGGCATGCAATACCACCAAGCCGGCTAACACTACGGATGACGCTCGCGCGAACTTGGTCTCTCGGCATCCTTGGAACTCGATTGACATCTACGCCTCCGACCATGACGATTCTCCGGCTCCGGCTGAGAGTTTGATTGGCAGCGGTGCGGAAGATGAACGTCCCGATTCCACCCCGGCGTACTTCAGGAGGAAGAACCGTCCGTCGCAAGCCAAGAGACGTCGCGATGCAAAGAAAGCACAACAGGGAAAGAAGGAACTAAAGCATTCCAATGTTTTAGCCTCTTACGCTTCCAGTGCTTCTCTTGCGATGTCTTTGGGCTCGACGCCTTTGTCGGCTTTGGCTCCGGTCTTCGTTCCTGGTCGTTTGGCGGAGCAGGATGATCTGCAGAGTGGTCCTCTTTCTCCAACTCCCTTGTTCACGAATATGGGCATTGATCCTCCTGCGGACTGTGGTACGACTTCGCCCAATGGCAACGCTCCTTCCCAGCGGTCCTCCCGTCGCCGTCGCCGTCGACAGCGTCCTGCCTAGACGCTTCGGTGGTGGTGGGACATGCACCAGCAACAAAAGTGTCTGAGTGGGGCTCCCTTGAAGGAACTCCTCTCTTCGGAGGGTTGTTTAGGTCCTTCTTGGCTGTCCTGCAGCGCTTTTGCTTGCTGGTACAACGCTGTGTTGGGGCCGCGTCAAGCGTCCTCAGAAGCTTTTCGTATGGTGGTTGGGTTGGAGATTGAGTTGACTGGCCAATATGTAAGTATACCCCCAACCCTTTTTGAGACACCAGCGCTGACAATCTTACTCTAGGCTATTTTTTAAAAAAAATAAAAACAAAAAAAAGAGAGAGAGAGAGAGAGAAATGACAACATAAATACCTCGGAAAAAAAAGGGGTTTGCTCTCACTTCACTCTCACTTCACTTTCACTTCACTTTCACTTGTGGTGAGAGGTCTCTCTCTTGTGACGTTCTTGTCTCACGTCGCTTTTGCTTTGCTTTGCTCTTTTCTTTTCTGGGCTCTGGTTTGCCCTGATTTCCGTTCTTCGGCCGTTGACCGCGGGCACCCTTACAAGATACTCCTTGTCTGCGCCTCATTGTCCAAATCAATCGAGGTTCAGTCCGAGGCCGCGACTATTATCTCAGAACTGAAAACAAAAAGAATCGCCTCGGTCAATTCTTTTCCACGGCGCGTCGACTGCATCTCTCAGTCAACCATCTTGCCCTCTTCGAGCTTGTCATCATCTTCTCTCCAGGGTCGTTTACCCTCGTCTGCATCGACAATTAAACGGACTCACGCACGATCGTGCTCGTCATGGCACCTCGGGGAGAAGCTCGAATTAAAGACGCATTTTGACCGTCTTTCACAGCCCTTCAATTCAATCCTGCTGGGTGCACATCAACTCTCTGTGAACACTATTCCATGCGCTGCATACCTCACCAGAGCTTTTTGGTAACAAGGTCTTGGCTGAGTTCATTCCTTCAACCAACCATCTTTTGGCAGGACAACAATCACCAAACCTGCTTGGTTCCATACTCCAACAACTTGACCTCACGGTCATTCTCATTTGCATCATTCATTCAATCGACATGGAAACATCGTCAGTTGTTCCACACGGCCTCTGGGGGGAGGACCTGACTGGACAAACTACAAAACTTCATATTCTCTGCATCTGAAATCCTCTATCTTCTACATCGGCAAGCTTGGCACATCATCGGCTAACCATATACTCCGCTCGTGATACCCGAGGGAGATATCCGCCGGTGAATCATCTTGATGGTGATTTGTGGAACGGCAATCAACAAATTTGTACCGTGAACGCCACTCACCATCTTTTGCGTCTGTCACCACACCAGGCCTTGATTGCAAGGAGGGCAAAACAAAGAAACACTTCCACTGAGCTTACAGGACGGCTTCAGTTGGACGAATATTGCGAGAAAACAAATCAATTTGACCTCACATCTGCCGGTCAATTCAGATTGAGGTGCTATCCACTGGGCTATGAGACAAGCCTTTGCTGGATCAAGAACGCCATGACCATCAATCGGAAATTCAATTTCAATCACTCCAATTCACAAAATACCTATTCGATCATCAATCCAATTCCGATTCAATTACCTTGATTTACTTTCAACGGCTATCGCACTTTACCTCACCGGAAGATGAACCATCATCCATCCTTTTCTATTCTGGGCGATTTCCGAGAAACTTCCAAATTACAACGCCGCTCAACACTGTGCCTATCAGCCAATTCAACCTGCTTTCCGGCTTCTTCTTTTCTCTCTGTGGGCCTTCAACTAAGAATTTGCTGGATGAGCCTTTGGAAGACTATGCATCTCTTTTGTGTCTTCACTGGAAACCAACCCACTTTCCGTGTTCATCAATGTCATTCAACACGTTGGTTCACTCTACAGATCAAGAAAGACGCCTCTAGATGAGCCTCTTGACGTCCATAATCACTTTCCATGTGTTCCAATTCTGCTCGACAAGTTTGTCCTCTCTTCAGACCTTGAATTAGGTTTCTTCTGGACAGACATTCCGACAATCTTCGGAATCCCTTTCCACCTTCATCCTCCTCGGGCATCCAAAAAAAGAAAGAAAAAGCCCCTCATGAGGAACAAACAAGGGTAAAAACAAATACTAATTCCAAGACAGCTGGAAATCGTTGGTATATCATAGCCGTTTCTACTTCATTTTTCCATTTACTGACTGCTAATGGCTTTTCTAGGACCCATGACTTCTTCCATTGATGAGTCCGTCCTCCCAGCGTCTCTTTTCTTTGGCTGGTCAAACTCTGGATTTGGTGCATGGTCTACGGATCATGATGGGATATGAAATATGGGACATGGTACAAGGGGATATTAAAACTGGGATGAGCATGCATGCCATGTTTCAGGCGTTGTGTGGGTTCCTTGTGTTTTGTTTGTACAGATCCAGCATCCATTGGAACTGGATGAATCCTTTTTTGTTGTTTCAGTGATACCCCACAAAGCATAGCATTTTGTTTGTTGTTTTTTTCCTGTCTTTTCACTCGGTCAATTCAACACTATTGTTCCATTGTGGTCAATGGTTGCTCCTGTAGAAAGTCTTGATCAAGAGTAGCTGCGCACCAATTTCAGTAGACTCAAAATGGAAAGGAGACTTAGTTGGAAGCTGGCAACTGGTGAACTCGACAAGGCTTTTTTTCATCTGAAGGGCCTCTGTGTATAAAGAAGTGACAAGCTACTACTATGACAATGGCTGTTTTTGAGTGGAAAAATGGCCACCGGCGGGGGACGCATCCCAAAGAGACCTCTACGCTGCCTGAAGAATGAGATACCACTCAGTATATCAGAACTGCTACATATTATGGAAGCAAATGCGAAGCAAAATACGAAGCAACAGCCATCGTAGTTTGGTGGTATACTACACAGCGCCACTCCATGGAGGGTGCAGGTACATTATTCAATGTTTGCAAACAACATATGACCATTACGCTGGAAACAAAGATTTTGTTCAATGATTTGACAGTTATACTAGATGGAGAATGGACATATGATAGGGAAAGCTACATGACATGGCACTTCCCCCTTCGTTTACGGCCCCGCTCCTTAATTGTGTTATCGTTCCAATCCTGAATGCGCCGGCGCCATTCCTCGTTCGTTGGTGGCGGTAAGCTAGACGGTTCTGTTGAAACCCGCCTTTGGAAAGACCTTTGCCTCTGAGGTATCTCATGATCGTCATCTGCCACAGTGCCCTGCTCATCTTCATATGGCTGTGGGATGTGGAGAAGGTTTGGGGATGATACAGAGTATGGGAAGTAGGCATCACCAAGTGCATCGCCCAGTGCCGAGGCCCTCAAGTATGGAAGAGGCATGGTATTTTCCTGTGGGGGTAGTTCGGCTGGATACACAACAACAGTAGGTGTGGTGGGTTGGATTGTTGTAGGTGGACGCCAGGCAGATCCAGGCTGTTCTTGCGAGAAGTTGCTTGTGAACGAATCTTGGGGGACCAATTGGTCTGGGTTAAAGTCTCTGTGAATGGAATTTTCTCTGTGCCTAGCGCCAGTCATAGTTTCTAGACTCTGGAAATTGACAGATTGTGGGCGTGAGCGGTTTGCTTCTCCTTCAGGCCGGAGGGTAGAATTGGCGACATTGACTGGGGGGAGAAGCATTCGCTGTAGATCATCTGGCAATGGGCCCGCTGTCTCACGTTTGTAAGGAGGAGGTGGTGGCACCCAATTATCGGCGTCACTCTCATGAGGGATTTGTCGAGGGAGGTTGAGGGTATTGCGATATCGAGGGTCATATCGTCCACGGGTTGATGCAGCCGCAGTAGCAGCTCGATGGAGAACTTCACTGGAACGAGGCTGCGTATTATCATATGGAAGGTCAATTATATTGCCTCGAGAAGTCTCGCTGGGCGAGGTAGGGATTGCAAGGCTATTGCGGCGGAAGTGAAGTGGGAGAGCTCGGGATTCTCGAGTAATCGCTGAATTGCCAATGGCTGCGAATGTTGTAGCAGTATCGCCACGATGTAGTCGCGTTCGTCTTCTTTCAAGCTCAACTTCTGTGGCTAAAGAGGAGTCCGGCTCCATAAGAATCTTGGGCGCCGTTTCTCCGACTTCGATGTCAAGCTCAATCGTTTCGCCATTCATAGTGGAGCGCTCAAAATCAAGGAGGAGGATTCGACCACCATCAACTGGAATATCTTCTTCGCCAAAGTTCTGCGAGCGCACACCACCAGGCGCTACCGCGACGAGTCTCCGACGGCGTCTCGAGTCTGAACGTACCCAATGAGCGGATGTGATCCCGTGCATATCACTTACCCGCCGCCCCCGGATCAAGATCTTAGGTTGTTGAACGATCTTCTGGAGTTGTGCTAGGTTGTCGCGAGGCGCACAACCTCCATAATGATGACCACCACCAAAATGGGTACCAGTGGTTTCGCTAGCACCCAAGTCAGGCATCCCATATATCCACAGTTCTGAATCTTGGAACCCCAAAGCAGCAAGTTCCCCCGCATCATCTGTGGCGGGTCTCATGCTTGGCCGCATTTCCCGAGACTCGTCTGCGAGGAATGGACTGGCGAAATAAACGATTCCCGCATTGTTGTTTAATTGAAGCGCCCTGAACGCCCCCAATTGTTTATCATATCCCATCACCCAGTAATGGTCAGACTCCTCTTGGCCAGCAATAAGGGAGACGTGAGTGATATGGCAACCGATGGTTTCTGGAAAGAGAATTTGTGTTGTCCACATTCGCATCTCAAGTTCTTCGGGGGAGGCGTCCGTTCCGGTCTCAGTATAGAAAGGAGGAGTAACAGTGACGATACCTTCAGCTGTAAAGCCAAGAAGCATCGCCCCATCAGGCGAAAATGAAAGTGCATCGACACGGGGACAACGCACCGCTCGGCGGTCGGTTGGCAAAGCCTCTTCACCCACAGCGTATACCTCAATACTATCTTCAAAGGCTAAGGCTAACACACTACCTGATGGAGAGAATTTGATGTCCCTTGGAGCATCATTCAGCGTGATAGCTTGAATGTGCTTGGCTTCATGATCAGAAAGCTGGTAGATATGAACTCGATGCGTAGAAGACAAAACAGCAATTAGAGACCCATCATCACGGATTGTGGTTCCCAGTGGTCGCCTTCGAGTCTTAAGCTCATGCTTGACGGCGACTGGGTCAGTGGCCACATCTAGTATGACAATACGAGAAGAGCTAATGCCGAGAACCAGTTGACCATTTCCTGAAAATGAGAATCGGAAAACTTCACCCTGTGGGAACGCAGTTGACGAGCTCATAGAACTTGAAATGAGTCGCACAAGAGTTTGCCGGGGTCGTAAAAATGCATCAAAAGCATTCTGCCTGATCTGCTTCAGAAATTGGCGCTTGAGTTTAGTGAGGTTTTCTGCCTCAGGAATGACCCCGCGAGCCCAGGAAAATGATGAACAACGTGACAACTGATAGGCATACAATGCCGCGGAATCGGACGATTGCTTCCATCTTCGATTTAGCAGAGATAATGATGCAAATGTATTGGCATCGGAAGCATACAGAATGCTATTAACTCAGTAAGAATTGCAGTCAATGACTGACCATAAGGCCACATATCGGACGAACACAAGGTTGCGACTCTTCGGTAAAATAGAAACTTACTGCTCGATCACATTAAGTGGTAGCCGGTCAAAACAGGTCTTTAGGCTGGGTGATGCAGAAGAGCCCGCTTGGTGGACGAAAGGGTCGTCGGAGAGGAGGGTATCCTCCATGATCACCGCTTTCTATCTACATACAACAGATCAGGCACGCCGCGAGCATTATTAAGAAAAAGATGACCTGGTGGCTGTGCAGTTTCTCGCCCCATAGAGGCAATGCGGGACACCAGGGTCAATGAAACGACTCTTGCCGATCGCCTGCATTGTCCACGCCAAGTCCAAAGATAAAAATAGAAAGAGCCTAAGGCAGAAAGCCGTTATGTCAGCAGTTTCACGTACGATGAGTCATCATTCCCCACAGGGATCCATCCATGGATGCCCGCAGTTCAATTTTTGATAAGAAAATCGGATCGCCGCATTCTGATATCTGGGGAGACTCTGTACAAGATGATGTGCATGTGGCTTTGACTGATATAGCTCCCTAGCCATTGAGAGCTCCCAGTTCCGTTCTCGCCCTCAGCTCCCTATTGAGCAGGCCTCGTGCTCATACCCCTCACTCTGTCCTACCGCTAATCGGCCGACTCCGAAAACACCCCGAACAAAATCTCCAAGTCGACATATTTCGCTTTCCCCGTATTACCCTCAGATTTGGGCGCGCATCATGTCGCCTGCCCCAGTCCAAGTCAATTCGTCCTCCAAGCTCCCGTCTCCCGGATTCAATGCCGGCGCCCGGCCTTACCGCTCCCACAAGGTCCGCGCCTGTGACTTGTGTCGCAAGCGCAAGTCTCGGTGTACAGTTGATATCCCTGGTCAATCCTGTCTTCTATGTCGCGTACAAGGTGCCGACTGTCACTACCAAGAGGAGGCCAACGCGGATGCTTCGATCTTGAGCGCCCCAGACTCAAAATCATGGCCGGGGGCTCCAACGATTGAGGCCGTGCCGGGGCAGAAGCGTAAGCGCAGTCCCGATGGACTCGCCCACATGGGCCAGAGTATCCCGCCCCGGCAGCCGATGAATGGTCCCAGCCCCCATGGAACGACTTCGTCGGGTGGCCGTCGAGGAAGTGATCCGCGGCGGAAAGATATGGACGACCCCCAGAATGAGTCAGTTCTCATTGTTGGGCCTATGGTCGCTGAAGATGCTCAAGTCATTGAAAAGCACATGCCCCCAGAGCGGTTGAGTCAATCGGAAGAGCCCAATAGTCACCCGTACAACATCTACTCCAGTGACCCGCGGAAACCAGTCCTTTACACCACAATCTCTCGGCGAAGGAAAGGTATGCGGAAAGGAACGCCTCCTGGTGAGAACCAGAAGGAGGTCCTCGAACAAATACTCGGGCCGTTCAAACATGACCTAGTGAGACTGTATGTTAACCCTTAACTTCCCCCCACCTATTTTCTACCCTGCTAATGTTTCCTTCCTCTAGGTTCATCGATCGTTTTAACGTTTCTTTTCCGATATTTGACGGGGAATCGTTCTGGGAATCATACATTGCCGAGGACCTGCACGACCCACCAGCCGCACTAGTGTGTCAAGTCTATTCCATGTCCCTCGTATATTGGAAGCACACACATAAGCTTGCGTGTCATCCGAAGCCCGATGTTCGATATGCGATCAACATGACCGTCGCCGCGTTGCATGAGGAATTCTCAGCCCCTGGGTTGGACACAATCAGCGCCGCGCTTATCGATTTGACTGGACGACCCATTTTCTCCATGACTGGCAACGCCGTCAGCTGTGGCCGCATGTTATCTTTGGCAAATTGTCTTGGTCTGAACCGTGATCCTAGCAATTGGAAGCTCTCACAAGCAGAGAAGAACCAGCGGATTCGTCTGTGGTGGGGAGTTGTGATTCACGATCGTTGGTAAGATTGTTCCGTTTTCTTTGGCTTGCAACAAACCTAACAATAAATAGGGGAAGTTTTGGTCATGGTGTCCCACCTCAGATTTCGAAAAATCAATATGACGTGCCTCTACCCACAGTGGACGTATTAGTCCCATCAAACCTTCGCACTACAGAACGTGTGAGAGCAGCACACTGCCACATCTACCTATGCCGATTGACAGAGACTTTGGGCGAGCTCTTACCACTGGTATACGGGTTGCAACACAAGCCCGCACGCGAGACTTCCAAGAAACTCAGACAGATACGAACAGATCTAGATATATGGGAAGACTCCTTACCAGACTGGTTGAGAGGACCCACAATCCACTCCGGAGAACGAATCTACGGAGCAAGCAGCTTGCAGCTGGCTTTCTTAGCTGTCAAAATGCTTGTCAGCCGAGTTGAACTAAATGTAAGCCGAAGGTGGCGAAAGTCGAAAAGAGCGGTCTCTAATAACTTCACAGGAAGTCAACAACTCCGAAACTGAAAACACCGAAGCACGTCGCTATTTCCAAACGGAATGCAGAAGGTCAGCAGAAGAGATTGTTGCATTCATGACGTCTTTGCGGAAGGATAATTTCACAGAGTTCTGGCTACCCTGTACGTTGAAGCATTCTCTCTAGACGTTTCTTTTTCTAATTTTTTTGACAGATAGCGCCTTTCATCTGACGTCAACGGCAACATTGCTCGTTCGTTGCGCATTCGAGACCACTGACAGCGACGTTGCACGATCCTGCCTTTCCAACGTTGAAACCCTGCGCTCGGTCTTGCGTCGTGTGCGGGAAGAAGAAGACTGGGATGTAGCAGACATGTGTCTGGACCACTGCGAACGCATCATGCACCGCCTGCCCGGAACCGGTGCCACAATGGACCAGGCATTCACAACAACCACAATGGCAGACAGTGGGCTGGTCAACCCGGCCGCGATATCACTGCCCGAGACTCAAACAAATAACGACATCGTCGACGATATGATGTCAATATCTAATACTTTCGGAACGATGGACGGTTTCCCCTTTGACATGACAGGAATATGGGATGTGTCCGTCTTCCAAGATGTGAACCTGACATGATCAGAGAAGATCATTCTACTTTAAGATTCTTATTTCAACAATATACCCTGGGATCCAAAGCCCAACGACCTTGATATCAGTCCAATCTCAGTCTTTCTCATATTAAAATTTCTGACTAAAATTTTGTACAAAAAAACAAACCCCAAACCCTAATTTACACTCGTTCATTAATGCTCAGAACGAACCCCTGACGATCCGCTAGACGTGAAAAAAAGTAGTTGGCTCGCGCCGATTACTTATTCCTTGGAGCCAGCACCGAAAATGCCAGTGAAAGAGCCCTTCATGCTCTGCATCTGCTCTTGGCGGGCCTTCTCCTCCTCGGCTGCCATCTCAGCGAGCCACTTCTCGCCGTTCGCGCGAATCTCGGACTCGATCATCTCGTAGTTCTTTTGACCACGTTCGCGGATCTGATCCCAAAGCATCTTGCCCTGAGCCAAACCCTCGGAGGGCGACTGCTCGCCACTCAGGGTGGAAGAAGGCTTCAAGCCAAGTGCAGCAGCGAAGTTGCCCAGACCACGCGAGGGCTTCTTCTTCTGCTCCTCAGCAAGTTCCTTCTCAAAGCGCTCACGCATCGCCTTCTCGCGCTTGGCAAACTCGGCGGGAATGGGAGTGCCATCAAATGACTTCAGCACGGTACGCACATCTTCGACACCCATGCCAGCGAGGTATTCCAAGAAGGGGATGAGGGCGACCAGGGTCTTATCTTTCGGGTCGCCGGTCCACTTGTCCAAAACAATGGCGTTCTCAGGCTGGTAGCGGGCGTGCTCCTCCTTGGTATCGATGAGAATAACCTTGGAAAGGTCACGGTTAAGGTATTGCAAATCCTAGAAAACAATTAGCATTACATGACTGGCGGTAAAAAAAGGGATAGGTTGGCATACCTTGATGTACTCTCCATCCTTGTATCGGGTCGCCTCGCGGAACAGGGGCCAGCGGATGATGCGGTAAGGGTCCAGTTTGCGGAGGACTTGGTCTGCCATCATACTGGGCACACTGGTGAACAGGACGAGCTCATAGTATTGGTTTAGGTAGCGGAGGAAGTAGTCGACACCAGGTCGCTTGGCAACTCGCCATCCGTGCTCACGGGTCCATTCGCTGTGAACAAGGAGATCCTCAAGACTGAGTACCAGTGTGTATGGCTGACGCATCTCAGCATCCTCATCCGGAAGCAGCTTGGGGAAAGCAGGATCCTTGTAGTAGCTGGTGAGATCACTGGTGCGGGCCTTGATGCGGCTGTACCAAAGACCGGGGCTCCATCCAGATGGGATCTCAGGGTGTTGTCGCTCCTCCTCTTCGGTTTCCCAGTTGCGACCCAAGTAGCCCATACCGGCAACACCAGCAAGCAACATGGCTGCGTATACTATATTGGCCATGCGGGCCTTGCGGCGGTCGATAGATGTCTCATATCCGCCCTTGGGAATGTCACCACCTCCTCTGCCGTCCGCGCCATACTCTTCTGACTGGGCAGGGTCTTCTGTGAGGTTCAATGGTCCCTTCTTCATACGTCCTTCCAACTCTGCGGCCAGCGTCGATGGAATACCTTGTGTCAGATCGGGGAGAGGAAACTGTGGGGCTTGTTCTTGTTCGACCTAAAAAGGCAACGTCAGAGATGATTCATTGATGTAAAAGTAAAGAAAGCCTCACAGGTTCGGAAGATTGTGTAGATTCAGCTTTTGTATCAAACTCGGGTTGCTCCGCAGCGAAATCTTTTGGAGCTGCTTTGGGAGTATTCGACTTCGATTTGTTCGACTTCGCCCTTAGCTGGATACCCGGGGAAAGCTTGTAAGCAGTGTAAGGCGAGGGCCGCGCCGACAGGGTTGATGCCCGAACGGCAGAGGCGAAGACATTTGGCCTCGTTAGAGGCAAGACTGCACGACTAAGCATTGTGTATTGGGTTGAAACAAATATGTCCTGAATGATGGGATAAACCGCAGTCTCCCGTTAAAAGTCGGCGCGACTCGGTACGGCGGAGGATCCGAACCACCCGTGCACTTTGTTTATATATCGACCCCGACGGCCATTGGGTCTTCTCTCTTTTTTCTTTTCTTCTTCAGAAAGTTCACCCAGACATTAATTTGACCTATCAAGCAATTTCTCTCTGCATGCCGGGTTGTATTAGCTGGGGAGACCAACGAAGATCTTCTTCATTCCCACTACCAAGAGCGCAGCAAAGGTTTTTCCCGTGAAGCTGCGCTCCGATCGTGGGACACAAATCTTTTTTAGTTTTCTTTTTTCTCTTTTTTGCCTGATTACCAGAAATATGATCTTCCTGTCCAAATTTAGACTCGCTCGTATTTCATAGAATTCGCCTGCATATCTTGCAATCATGGGTTTCAAAAAGAAGATGATCCATTTTGAGGAGCAACTCTCCGATGTCGAATCTGAACCAGACGCTGAACCTCCGATCTTACTACGATTCCCTTTCCTCCATCTACCGTCCGAGATTCGCCTGCACATTTATCATTTTGTCCTGTTCACACCGACCCGGAAGAGCGCATTGAAGCGCACTGGTGGCAGTGTTGGGTCTTCAGCAAAGAAGAGCAAACCTCTAGCACCATCCTCGCATCGCATCGCTCTATTCCTTGTCTCGAGACAAATCCACGACGAAGCAACTCACCACTTCTATTCAACCCAGACATTCCGTGTGTTCCCTATCCAGGACTTCCTGCGCATGCCCACGATACGGGCTTTGCCTCGACGCCACCGCTCTTCGATCACCACAATAGAACTGATTGTGGGATCAAGCTGGACTGCACCCCCAAAGTCATGGGTTGTAAACCAGGGCTTGGGGTTACACGACATGGAACTTCTGCGCACGTTGAAAGTGTTTGTGCAGTGTGACCCTTCACACCCCGTGTTCGAGGGCTTTCGCATCTCCAAGGATTACTACACAGACTTCTGTGGCAAATTGTTACATCAAATCTTGGAAAGGTTGCCGGGTCTAGTTCAGGTCGAATTCGATGCCTGGCCCTCTGTAGAGAAGAATGGACATTTGATGACTCGCTTGCTTACGGAAACCCGGGATGCTCAGAAAAAGGTCCTTTGGGGCCCTGATAGAGGCTGGAGCGACACTCAAGATGACACTCACGAGAAACATGACCTCAATGACGTGGATGTTGCATTTGATGGCCTGCGGGCCTACTCCCCTGATGTTGTCGAAGCATTGAGCAACTCGCTTCAGACAGTCAAGTTGGAGTCGTGATAGATAGTCCATTGTTCGGTGGACGTTGTTCATATTGTTACGATTTATATACATTGCGCGGCGCATAGATCACATGAAACTAAATTATAGACACGCACTTACTTCCAACAATAGACCAAACGCCATTCTTGTTGACAATGAATTTATTATTGTTATGTCGGAATTGGAGTAGATTTCATTCATCTGTTGGTCTGGTTTGGTAACATAAAGCCCAACCAATCAGAAATAATTAAAGTGGTTTGATAGGCACACTTTTCTAACTCTTTAGAGGTCTTCATCAACTTCCATGACAGCACCGTTTGTGTCTTCTTTGGATGATTGCCTGGCCACCGAAGCCTCCTTGTCAATCATCTGCCGCGAGACGGCAACAATGTTATCCTCGATCAACTTTTGACTTACGTCCTCGATGTCTGTAAAGCGTCAGTTTCCGCTTTTTGGGGGGGGTTATTACCACAAGTAAGAAAAAACATACGCTTCTTGGGATCAACCTTTCCAACGTATCTCGTCTTGAGCTGATCCTTGCTCAGCTCCGTCTCTTCCTTGATCCGCTTCTCGTAGCCCTCTGCAAGAAGCACAAGCTGCTTCATGCGGTCCACGTTGTGCTGACCCTCTTCGTGGAAGTCACTCATCTCCAAGGCCTCAGTCCATACATGCTTGTGAAGGTTCATCAACATGTTCTCTTCCAACCCCGTCTTACGGTAATCAATAGCAATGCTGTAATAGTGGCGGTTAAGACCGTGGATCAGAGCCTGGATCGAGGGCTTGTTGAGGTGACCCAAGTTTGATGTAGTCTGGCGAGGCTCTTGACCCATCACCACCGTCTGAGGCTGGATGAGACGGAAGGCGTCAATAACGACCTTGCCCTTCACTGACTGGATAGGATCGACGACAACGGCAACCGCACGCGGTGTGAGCTGCTCAAAGGATTGCTGAGTGTTGATATCGACCGAGGAGAGCCAGCAACCGAAACCGGGATGCGAGTGGTACCAGCCAACAACAGTTTCTGGTCTATACGAAGCTATCAGCATTGGGGAGTCCTCTATTTTATATCGGCTGATAGGCTTACCGTCCCGTCTGACGGAGCATTTCCATCATTCTAGTTTGGAACACGGGGTCGACTGCCTCAACACTGACACCAGTACCGCTCTGGGGCATGGCAAAGACATCCACTACCCGAACTGTGTATTCATCAACGAACTCGCCCAGCATAAGGCCCATGACCTCCATCGGCACACCCGCGCGTCCATGTCGTAGCATCTTCAGCAGAGCCAAGGAGGAGATGTGAACAGTTTCGGAGTTATCAATCAGGTTTGGGGTATCCTAAACAGCGGCTCTCATTAGTCAATGTGAAGAAACATGGTGAAGCCAGGCTAGGGTGTTGCCATTAATGCCCCCCAACGAGGAGATTAGAGGTCTTATCCAACATACACCACCAGGAGCAGCGCCTCCCATCCCCATGCCTTGAGCGGCTTGGAGCATCCGGTTAAGGCGATCCATAGTTAATGAGATATCCGACTAGACTTGATGAAACGAGAGTAGAGAGGGCGAAGCTATCGCTATTTGGAAGCTCCGGAGCAAATCGATTTGTCTCTAGTAGCTTGGTATTGGCGAAACAGTGTTCAAAGAAAGATACAAGATAGCAAAAATCCCCGACAGATGTGATATTAGCGAGAAGATAACAAGGTTGTCAAAGACGTGTTAAGTGATGATGAGCAAAGCCGTGGGAGCTTTGCCTGACGAAGGCGGTGTGTGGTTCGGTCGGCTTCCGCTCCTTCGCGGGCGATTCTCTCTCCTCCATCTATTCTTCAATAGCCTGAACAATGACATTGGCTTGCTATTGTGATTAAGTTCTGCTACCTAATCTTCGCATTGCGGGATCTGGTGACAATAGGTGTCATCGCTGCCTATTTACCCTCCTGGGAGTATATCTGCATTGCGCCTGCAACTACACTATTCATCATTCCCCGGATCTCATTTACACTTCGTGAACTTCACCTTTTTTCCCCTCTCAACCTAGTGAACCCTCAGTCGCTCTCTGCAAGATGGCTTTGGAACCTATCTCTGATAGGCTTCTCGGGTCTAAAAATAAGAAAGTCGCTTACTTTTACGACTCCGATGTGGGCAACTATGCCTATGTCTCGGGCCACCCCATGAAGCCTCATCGCATCCGCATGACACACAGCTTGGTGATGAACTATGGCCTCTATAAGAAAATGGAGATCTATGTAAGCACTCTTCTTCCTTTTTTTCCCTGTTTGACCCTTGCACTAACAACTCAGCGCGCGAAACCTGCCTCAAAATACGAGATGACCCAGTTCCACACCGACGAATACATCGACTTCCTGTCCAAGGTCACACCCGACAACATGGATCACTTCTCGAAGGAACAGAGCCGGTACAACGTTGGAGACGATTGCCCCGTGTTTGACGGTCTATTCGAGTTCTGCGGAATCAGCGCTGGCGGCAGCATGGAAGGCGCCGCGCGACTGAACCGCAACAAATGCGATGTTGCCGTCAACTGGGCTGGTGGTCTTCACCACGCCAAAAAGAGTGAAGCAAGTGGCTTCTGCTATGTCAATGGTATCGTGCTTCGGTCCTCAAATGTCTGTCTCAGAAGCTAACATTCATGTAGATATCGTTCTCGGAATTCTGGAGCTTCTGCGCTTCAAACAACGAGTCCTTTACGTTGATATTGATGTTCACCACGGCGATGGTGTCGAAGAGGCCTTCTACACGACTGATCGCGTCATGACCTGTTCTTTCCACAAGTACGGCGAGTACTTCCCTGGTACCGGTGAGCTCCGAGATATCGGTGTTGGGCAGGGCAAAAACTACGCAGTTAACTTTCCTCTCCGGGATGGCATCACTGATGTCACATACAAGAGTATCTTTGAGCCTGTTATTAAGAGCGTGATGGAGTGGTACCGCCCCGAGGCCGTGGTTCTTCAGTGCGGTGGTGACAGTCTATCTGGTGATCGCTTGGGCTGCTTCAACCTGAGTATGCGAGGGCACGCCAATTGTGTTAACTTCGTCAAGAGCTTTGATCTACCAACCTTAGTTCTTGGCGGTGGCGGCTACACCATGCGCAATGTTGCACGGACATGGGCTTATGAGACCGGTATCCTTGTCGGAGAGCCCCTGGGATCAGAGCTGCCATACAATGACTACTATGAGGTAAGCTTCTTGCTTCTTCCAGACTAACTAATACTAACTGCATTAGTACTTCGCTCCTGATTATCAGCTTGATGTTCGCCCCTCCAATATGGACAACGCCAACACCAGAGAATACCTGGACAAGATTCGCAACCAAGTTGTTGAAAACCTCAAGCGCACGGCATTTGCCCCTTCAGTCCAAATGACGGATGTGCCGCGAAACCCCATCTTAGATGGCATGGACGACGAGGCGGATGACGTTATGGACGACCTCGATGAGGATGAGAACAAAGATAAGCGGTTCACACAACGACGATTTGACCAACGCACCGAAAAGGCCGGCGAGCTCAGTGATAGCGAGGATGAAGACGAGAACGCCGCCAACGGTGTTCGTCGCCAACCAGGCGCCATGCGCCGTCGCAACCAAGTCAACTACCGAAACCTCGAGCCGGACTCTGGGCTGGATAGTGGCATGGCAACCCCGCAAGATGGCTCATCTGCTGCTGATGGAGAAATGGATTTCCCCCTTGATACTAAGATGGCCGATGTCCCACGCACTGAACCCGAGGCCCCCTTTGCCGCCACGGAAGCTTCGCGCGCTGATGAAACCCCCATGACTGATGCTGATAACATGGCTATGGAAAGTGAGGAACAGGAAGCCTCCACTACCTCTCAACATCAGTCTCCTCCCCATCATGACGAAGATACTACTATGGAGGATGCTGCTGTTGCTGAACCTACTATCTCGGAACAAGCTCCGGCTCAAGCGTCAATTATTGAGGAGAAACCTCTGGCCGAGGGCTCCACCGCCTCCCCTTCGCGGGCCCAGTCTCCTCCGAAGGAGGCTGCCGCTTCTACCCTCGAGAAGAGTGCCGAAGCTTCTGCTCCTACTGCGGACCTCGAGGCAACGGTGACCAAGGAAGAGAATCTAGAGCACATGGCAGAACCCAAGAAAGAGGAGTAATCGGCTGTGATGCAAAGACGACAATATCGGACCTGGCGCAATGGACAATGGCAGAAAGGTGTTATCGGTTTACCAGCGTGCTCGCATCTTACTTGACACTGGGGGGGCATTACTCGTGACGGAATAGCAGACTCAAATCGAGGTTCAACCTCGAAATGTTTCGGAGGATGGCGGGTTGCTTTTATGGACTTTCAATGAATCATTTCATATCTTATCTTCATCCCTGTGCTATCTGTTTTTTCTTTCGCCTAGCTTTTTTTTTTCAAGGTTGCAAATGTATTAAATTATTCAGTGAAATGCAATCTTCTTCAATGTCACAACATTTCAACCCTAGAAGTATACAGTTGATGCCTGAGGCAACACAATTTGTAACTATCCCAAATTGGGTTAGCATTAGGGCAAAGTCGATGGATCTGGGCAGCCAATCACCTGCCAACGCCAAGATTTTACGCACTTTGCCCACTAAGCGAGAAAGCACACCTCCAGTTTGGATCCTCGACGTTCGACCTCTTGTCGCCAACCTTTTTCACCCAACTTCCCCCGTGATCATCAGCCATCATGTCTAAGAGAGGGTGAGTCTCCCAGCGATTCCCTCGGTGGCCCCATTCGATTCCGAACCGATACAGAATTATTTTGCAAGCATGGACAAGCAACACCACACCTTTGTGTCGAGAGGATAGAATGGGGCTCGGATTGGGAAAAGAACGAATCGACAAGAACGAAATTTACTAACGGTTAAACAGTCGTGGCGGTGCCGCCGGCAACAAGCTCAAGATGACTCTCGGTCTGCCTGTGTACGTATACAAATTACTTATCGTCTAGTCTGTTTCGAATGCGCCTTTCTTTCCCGCCGGGTCACACAAGTCAATTTCCAGTCGATCAAACGCCCCCAGAAAAACATACACCATGCAACAAAACGAAAAGATCGGCGGGAAGAAAGGACAAGAAAATTGGATCTCCACTTTCAGCATTCGAAACACGACGTCTTCAAGATCTAGAACAATTCACTAACGGTTCTCTTTTTCGTCAAACAGTGGCGCCGTGATGAACTGCTGCGACAACTCCGGTGCTCGCAACCTGTACATCATCTCCGTCAAGGGTATCGGTGCCCGCCTGAACCGTCTCCCCGCTGCCGGTGTCGGAGACATGGTCATGGCCACCGTCAAGAAGGGAAAGCCCGAGCTCCGCAAGAAGGTTATGCCCGCTGTCGTTGTCCGCCAGAGCAAGCCCTGGCGCCGCCCCGACGGTATCTTCCTGTACTTCGAGGACAACGCAGGAGTTATCGTCAACGCCAAGGGTGAGATGAAGGGTTCCGCCATCACCGGTCCCGTCGGAAAGGAAGCTGCTGAGCTCTGGCCCGTACGTTATACCCTCCACATGGAAATGGATTCCTATCCATTTCCACATCTCCCACTCAAAACTAACACTTCTTTTCCAGCGTATTGCCTCCAACTCCGGTGTCGTCATGTAAAGAGAGAAAACCCGAATTTTAAAGAAAAAGAACGATACCAAACCTCAAATCTGCTTGGGACCTGGAATGCGGTGCATATGAGACCATAGGATTAAAATGGGAGCTGGACAGGTGGTGTCCATTTGACGAAATCCAACTGTTTATTTTAAAGCCGGTTTTATCCTCCATCTTCGTGTTTCTCCCTCCCTTTACTGGCGGCTCTCGGAAGTATTACTTTAAAATCACATCCTTTTGCAATGCCTTGCCCGTTACCTCGAGGGCTGGCCTAAAGGTTTTAGGCTGTATGGGAGGGGACTTGGTCCTGGTTGTTTGTTCTTTGGCCGATATATGAACTCTGATATGACCACCAATGGCTCTACGTAGGCCCTTCGTAGACTCTTTGTAAACGTATTTACTTCCTGCACAACTCTACAACAAGGCACAACTTCTACAAAGGTCACGTCATAAA
The DNA here is from genome assembly GCF_000769745.1 of Penicillium expansum. Lineage (NCBI taxonomy): Eukaryota > Fungi > Ascomycota > Eurotiomycetes > Eurotiales > Aspergillaceae > Penicillium > Penicillium expansum. The sequence continues at coordinate 95,346 of NW_015971532.1, forward strand.
GTTTTATATATACAACCAGTTAGTTGAGGGTCCATTATAAAAATATATATTCCGCGATGTATGTATCCAAATGCAAACCGCTCAGTTTATCCAATGCTATTAATACAATAAGAAACAAATTTACAACCCAATTATTTCTTCCGTCCATTCTGCGTCTTATGTTCTGGCTGGACTTTCCGAACAGCCGTCTTCGCCTGAGCATCGCCAGATAAGAACCAAAGCAGAGCCACACCTAGCGTCACTAATACGAGGATATGAACCGCCCACCAGATATGCTGCACACCAGCTGGACACATAGTGATCTCATAGCTCCACTCTCCAGCGACCTCATCAAACCACGCTGAAAGGAGACCGGCATTACCACCAAACTCTCCCATCATTGAGCGGAGGGTCACCTCCCGGATAGAAGGGTCATCGGTGTGCTGGCTCTCGTCGAAGCGCTTCACATCCCACTTCCAAGCTCGAGACTCGCCGTCGTCGTTGGTTGTTTCAGTGCGGTTGACGAAATGAATAGCATCACAGCCCGGGTGGTCATGCCCTGTAAGAATGAGCCCATTCCGGCCCTGCCCACCAGCAAGCGCATTCTTGTCGCCGCTCAGCCCAAATATGCCTTGCAGGACCCCATTCGCACTTAGTGAATCGCTGAGATGGTTCTGCTCCTTGAGACCACCGTCAAGCCACCGGGGCACACCGTCGGGACCATCCTGGTCGTCAGAATCGCGGAATGAGAAATATGGTCCGTCCGTGCACACACCATCTTCCTTATGCAGGGGTAGATGTGTTAGAAGTAAAGTAAAAGCCGACCGATCCTCGACCGGCGAGAGTCGATCGGCGATTAGATCGTTCAGATAAGAATACGTATGGCTCTGGACCTCCGCAGAAAGCGCGGGGGTATCGAACATGAGGGAATTGAGATTAATCAGGTGCAGAGTAGGGGTAACAACCTGGTCTCCGGCAGAAGCAGACGAGATAGGCGGGTGTTCGAACCGCACATCCCAATTCGCACGGCCAAAGACACGCTCAAAACGTTCCATCCGCGCCTCGCTGATATCCCCCGCATATCCAATATCATGGTTCCCCGCGACATTGATCACGCGCCTGGCCCAGGCCCGATCCGCGCCCAGGGGTTCCAATGGCGGCGCATTGCTGCCTTCGCCCTGGCTCCAACCCGCAGCACCAGTCCTGGTGATGTTGTCGTCGACCCGCTCTCCGCCGCGGAATACGCGGTTCCAGTACCGGTGTCCGCGCCAAGCGAATTCGTCGTCGGAGATCCACTGGCTCCCCACCAAGTCGCCCAGCACCGTTGTGTGTGTCGGCCGGGTCCACCAAAAGAGGGTGCGGTAGATGTGCGCGAGGTAGTAATCGTTGCCAAAGAGGTCGATACGTTTCAGACCTGATCTGAAGGCGCGTGGGATGTCTTCGGTTGCGAGGGTTCGAAGACCGGTTGTGATGTTTGAGAGGACATCCTCGTTCAGTAGAGGTGAAGTGGAGGCGTTGCCAATTGCTTCTTGGATGGCGCACCAGTGGGTCTGCATGCGGGGGTATAATTCATATTCGGGGAAAGGGAGCGAGGTGTCGCCTTCCAATTGGGGGTCTGCGAGGACCAGGAGTCTAAAGATGGCGGGTTGACTGTTTGAGTCTGAGGGTGAAACACCGAGGTGTTGGAAAAGCGTGTTGATCACTGAATTATGGTATAGCTGCTTCTCGCTTGCCTGCGAGACAGACTGTGGTAGAGGAAAGGCGCATCCGTTGAAGACTGGATAGAGATAGAGGTAAATAGTGGCGGTCACTGTAAGTGGAAGAAGGAGCGCAAAGGTGCGTGAGAGCAGCCAACGGAGGGACATGAGGGATCTAAAATGACAGAAGAAGGATAAATGTTATAAAGACCTATACAGCATATTGAAAAGAGTTGTCTTGAATGGTGGAAAGGAGAAGAAACACAAGTGCGGACATCGCTAATCGATAAAGATAGCGCGCACATATATACGAACGCTGGCTATAGAATTGAACTCCCCAAGATAAAATGAACAAATTATTGCCGAGTCATTACACACAATCGCATTAAGTATTGATGGTCCTACTGCCAGGAAATATTTAGAGTAAGCTGTTTGTACGGGAGTATAGGAGTGGGCTAAGAGTACAACATATAGGATGGGGCCATATACTGCCCGTAATAAGAGTTGACGGTGTATTGGGCGGTGAGAACTGTGAGAGTGATGATTATCTAAAATATTTATTATAGTATCTACATTTGCAGACGCAATTAGTATAGGGAAGAACGCTTAGCTCCAGTCAACTTCGTGTCCATAAGCAAGTTAATCACATACTCCCACATAAATCCCCCAGCGACCAACGTACCTACAATGACAAAATTGGCCCGAGTCAACAAAGGGAAGAAGTCTGAGCGAGGGGTATATCACATCAAACGCCAGCAAAAAGAAAGAAAACAAAAACGGCCAAAAGATATCCTTCGCATAATTCCAATAAGGTCACACACAAATAAATAGGGGCCCAATAAATATTCACTTAGAATCCGTCTTGGCTAGAGGATCCGGAAGCAAGGACGAGTGGCCACTGTCCAAGTCTCCAAGGGGGTTAGACAGAGGCCCTTCGAGGCCTTCATCTATGCTGTTAATGTCCAGACTGCCGTTTGTGTCCTCGAATGAGTTGGCATCAGACTGACTGAGGTTCAGACCCTCAATTTGGAGACCAGCCTCTTCCTCTTCCTCATCGATGGTCTGCTCGGTCTTGGTGCTGCCCGAAGCAGGCATCAGCTCCGGCGGCCGCTGGTTCATCAGCCGGGCTTGTTTCAGACTAATAGTCTTTTGCTTGTTGGTGGATTCCACTGCCTGTCCTAGATCACGCTCGATCGTCGCTTTCATCAACGCTGCCATCCACAGACGACCCTGCTGGACATTGTCGACTTGGAAGTAGTGGGTGGCCGGTTTTGTGAACTGCACGGTACGCGAGTTGCCTGTCTTTGGGGGCACGAGCTTGAAGAAGAATGGCCCACTACCGTCCTTGCTGGTCAGCGACTGAATAACCGAGGGAGTGGTGAGCTTTGTGCCGCCAGCGCCCTCCGCAGTGTTGTTGGCATTGGCTGGCAACGCGGTGGAACCGGTGATGGTTGCGTGTAGAGCGATGATCGGATCTTGATCCGCTCGCAGGACACGGTGCGCGGTAATGTCAATCAAGCCTCTTTCCTCGGTGTCGTCCTCGGAATAGTAATAGGACAGGCGACGACCGCGCAGGACAAACAGACGGGGTTTCCAGGTGGTCATCAAGTTGGAGGATCTCTTCTTCATCCATCCACTATAATCACAACCATCCATCTGCTCGTGCGGTGACTTCTTCTCAAGACCTCGAGTATAGGCACTGGTTTCTTTCTTAGACTTGACGGTCCGAGGACGGACTACGAATCCGTGCCCGTCAGTAGCAGCCTTACCAGACCCGTCTGTACTATGCCGTTCTGAGCTCTTGGATGTCGCCGATGGAGTTGTGGATCCCGTGCGAGCAGAGGTGGGATCAGACTCCCGCGGCGAGTCAGGCGGCACAGAGGTGTCAATCTTCTTTCCAACAACGTCGGATATGGCACGGAGGCCCATGGCTCGGCGGAACTTGGGCCCAGCATTCTTCAGTGGCTGGAATTGCAACGGTGAAGCGCGAGAAGAGGGGCTTTCCGAATCAACTTTGCCGCCAGCACGAGAGAAGTTGGCAAAGAACCCGCCACCGTTACTAGTCTTGCTCTCGGTGGTTGACGATTGAGAGTTCCCACTTCTATCCGTTGATACGCGGGTGCTCAAGCTCCGCAGCCGACTTTTCGGTGGTGTGCCATGATAGGCCTGGGCTGCGGGAGAGACATGCTTTGCTGCGTCACGGATCGAGTCCATACTGCCAATGCGAGATTGGCGCTTCGCCGGGGATATCACTTTATATGGATCTTCTGCATAGCTTGACTTTTGTGAGTGATTGTTTACGCCGACACCGGTAGACGACCCCCGTTTCTGTAGAACGCGGCGGCTTCGGCGCGAGTCAACCTCGGTTCCCGAGAAATAACCCCGATCTAGGTCCTCAATCTGATCCGGGGTGCTGGTATAAGAGTTGGCGTAAGAATCTGACTCAGCGGTTAGCGGTCCGTTCTGGAAGCCACCTGGACTAGTGCCCGCCGAGGTTCCTGGGCGAGCAGGCATGGATTGGGGACCAGAATTCAGAGTCCAGGACCGGTCGAATGAGGGTTTCTTCTGATGGTGACCGGCGAAAACAGAATCAGACATGCCGCGTTGGGTGGCGTCAATGGAAGAATGACGACGCGTCTGGTTGAGATCACGGAGCGATGCCGCAGAAATTCTCCTCGGTGAATCATGGCTGTACGGAGGGGTATGTGGTGTCATGGGCGAGCTATTGTTGCTAGCCAGTCGGGGGTGTTGCACCGGCGCAGAGGCTCGTGGGTAACCGGCGCCGGTCTTTTCTGACAAGGTTGGAATCCGAGGAAGGAGTGGACCGGTGTGTCCAGCGCGAGACAATGTACGTTCATCGGAGGGCCCTGAGAAGCTGGAGGAGATGGAGTCTCTCGGGGCTTGCTGCTGACTGAAGCCCTTGGTCTCTTCTTGGAATGCCTTGATTTTGTGCCAGGTCTTGAGGCGCTTGCCCATGACTCCAAAATCGAATTCCTTCATAAAAATAAAGTCTTGATCCATATCAAGGAGAACATCACCGGTGATCTCTTGTTCTTCAAAGATGTCGCAGTGTTTGGGATCAATGCCGAGCCCGCGCAAGCACCTTGAAGTCTGGTTTTGACTCCATTTTCGTACTTCCTGCTCGGTTGGCTGATTCTGCTCTTCGTCGTCGGTTTCATGTCCATTGATATAAGAAGCCCTGTGGCCAATATGGCTGCTGTATTCGCTGCCGGAATCATTGATCGTCCTGGGCTCTTGGGTCGACACGCTGTGACGCGGGGTGTTCATATCCGTAATGTGCTCGTCAATGACGCTCAACGTCTCATTCATGACCGGACTGTCTTCGCCGTTCATATGATTGTCCATGGAACCACGAAAAGCTTGCTGAATATCGGCCGCCAGGCTTGGGCGAGGCAACGGAGACGAGGCAGATCGATGCTGGGTGGGAGAACCGATTTGTGGTGACTGCATATCGGAGCTAACGTGGCGCGATGCTTGAGGGGTGCTCTGTCCGCTCCCGACTGATGCGAACGATGAATCTGCAGGCGTGGGTTCCAATTGTATTGGCGACTCTACAAATACCGGCGATTCAGCGAGTGTCTTTCTTGGGGGGCCCGCCTTGGTAAAGTCTTATCGCGCACAAATATTAGCAGGGGGAATAGTCGGGGGGGGGGGGGGGGGGGGGNNGGGGGGGGGGGGGTGGTGAGGGGATCCTGGGAGGGGGCCGCGCATACTTGCAGGGAAGAGACCAGTCTGTCCCGTCCTAAGGTTCTTGCCGTAGTACCAGGCATCTCCGAATCCTTCATCCAACTCGATCAATTCAATCTTGTCGCGGGGTAACATGATCAGTTCATCTTCTCCGCGCCCGCCAAATTCATCTAGTTTGGAGTGTTAGAAGGCCAGGCGCATCCTGAGAAGCGGGAGTCATAGCAAATCAAGGTGTCGCACAAGACGTCACTTACGAAGAACCTCTAGAATGTCGCCGGGACGAACACCCTGTGGTGGGCCCATGGTAACCATCTCTCAATATTCCGTGTTTCTAATCAAGAGGAAACGCAAGACATGGCACCCTTTGGGAAGTGCAAATTGCAAACTGCAATCGCGTATCGCGTATCGCGTATCCCTCTGGGGCAGAATATTGTGATTTCACAGAAGGTAAAAAGGGGAGAGAATGTGAGATAACTAAAGAGATGAAGATCCGAGAGATTAGAGAGGATTAGGTTAAACAACTCGCGGGGCTCGGGAGCACGAACCTCGAAGGATCCCGACCTCGGGAGGTAGCTTGGTATTTTTTGGGGGGAGAGGGGGGGGGGGAGCTTCTTTTGGTAGGAAGGGTATTATATCTGTGCAAACACGATATATATCATACCAGACCAAAGCAAAAAAGCAAAGGATGTTCAAGAATCTATGATAAATGAAATTGGGCAGAGACACACACACATCAAAAATGAAGATAAGTATATAACCAATACCAAAAATATACCAAAAATTGCAAAAATTGCAAAAAATGCAAAGGCAAAAGTGACGTGTGGAAATTGTCAGAAGTCTGGACTTGACGTTTCCGTGGTTGAGAAAGAAAGATGTTAGGTGGCACACCTTTTTCAAAGGTTATTCTGTTTATTACATATAATTACAATAATAATTACTAGCTTGAATGAACAATTCAAGTATTCCGTTTTCGTAAGTAACTAAGTATGTACATGCAAATGTGTGCACATGTGTGTGCACTGCTTATATGCAGATGAACCCGGTCATTCTTGCCCAAGTCTATGTACCCGATATAGATTGGATTTAGTGTACATACGTTGATTACTTTAAGATTTAGTTACATATGTAGATTTAGCATCGATGATAGGATAACTTGGTTATTATGGTAATTTAGCGTACCTATCTCAGAGTTTCTCTGCGCAGTACCTGCGTCTATTGTGCTTTCACTCTGCACGGTACCATTCCTATTATGGTATCTAAGCGCTAAAGTAGTCTAAGATTCTTTGTTCAAACATTATTGTAAGCGCGCTTTATTAAAAGACTTGACAAAATCATCCTGATGCTTCGGCTTTGACACTCACATCGTCATGGTATCACCTAAATCTCGATCGCACACTAGTGCTGATCATATTGAAGAGTCCAATACTACCGCCAGTCTGTTTTTAGGCGGCGTGCGGAGGAACTGGATGGGCCCGCAAACTAACCTCCCGGAGAACTCGGCTACGCGAAACACTCGTGTCGAGGTTGACCCTCCAATCCCCTCCAACTCCCTTCCCCGCGAGCTTGTCTTAATGTCCCCCGTCACGCCCGGTGAGACCCTTACCCAAACTCCCTCACGCGGTCCTGTTCATACGGCAAAAAAACCCGATGCGCGAGCGACAGCTCTTCCCTCACCTGTTCCCAGTACAAATTCTCACCCAAGTCCCGTGAACGCCGATGCGATCGTCTCAAATAGACCCTCCACTCTACCGCCAATTTCTACACAACTCACGGCGCAACGTGGCAATGATGAGCGCATGGCAGTCCGACAACCTCCTCCCAGTGGGCTCGCCACGTCACAAAGTGTGACCCAGTCCCCTCTAACGGGACCTAACTGGTCCACGAACTCGCCCTCGCTCACAGGCACACGCACAGATGCTAGCACACAAGAACACACAGTCTCGGAGTCACGTCCTAGCCCGCAGCAGAATGGGAGAGCTGGAGCTGCGACCATCCCCAGTGAGGCATGGGAACAATGGTCTGCTCAATTGGATGCCTTGGTAGACGATTTATCCGCAAAGGGAGCACTATCTCCTGTTCACCCGAGAGAGACAAATGTTATTCTGGCTCGGATCGACCTATTGCGCCAGGCCATTAGTCGTAAGGACACTTTCTATTTGGTGATGCATCAATTGTACTGCCGATATAGCATTGATCCAAGTACATTGAGTCAAATTAGAGCCCCTGAGATGGGCATGCAATCACTCATCCCTCTTCTGGAAGACAATAGAATGATGCATGGTTCCGCTACCATTGGTTTCGCCCATTTCCCGGCATCTCCACAGCAGTTGATGCAGACAACGTGGTATCTCCAGGTGCTGTCCAGTGTTCCGGAGTTTTTATCACGGTTTGGCAGTCAATGGCAGGGCATCTGGCTTCAGGCCCGTCATTCCCCGTTGGTGTCTCATCTTTGGCAAGCACTCGCTTGCCAATCTCCGATTTTGATGTCGGTGATGTTCATGTGTGTTGCACGGCGCCTTCACCACGAGAAATATGTCAAGCCTCTTGTGGAGTTGTTTTGGAAAGATTTAAAAGTTTTCCACCAGTGTAGGGACTATGACCTCCCCAGGACTACTCAGCAGGCCCATGACTTCAATTTTGCCCAACAGTATCTCGGCTTCCCACGTTTGCCTGAATATCAACCACAAACACCATCTTCCTCCCACCCCGCACCTCCCAGACCTCATAATCAAACCATGTCTCAAGCCGCTCCAGGAGTATCATCGCCATATCCTAGATCTGCGGTTGCTGGTATCAGTCAACCTGCCACAAATTCACCTGCTCTAAGCCCACTTGGTGCTCCTTTGCAGCATTGCCCCTCAAACTCACCCCAGGGGCAGGTTGTTGGTCCAGCTGCCGGGTCTCTTCAATTTGGCGTAAACTCACAAGTGCAGAATACCCCACAATATGTTTATTACAGCTCCATGCCACAAGGGCAGGGACAGGGACAAGGAGTGTGGTATCCGGTGCATCCACAAATGAATCCACAAATGCAAATGCACAGGCAGGTAGTGCTTGAACAGGTACCACCTTCTCGGGGGCACCAATCAATGCCAGGTTCAAATGGCCAACAAATGCAGCGTCGAACAATGATGCTTACGACTTCAGTAGCGCCTGCTAACCCCTCCACCACCTCCCTCCAATCGAGTGCTCTCACTTCTACACAGTCAGCGCAGTCATTCCACGCTCCTTCTCCCATATCCGCGACGCCAACTACAACAACCCATATGGCCCAGCACCAGATGCCCCCACAAAGGCCTAATAATCATCACAACCGACAACCTTCGAGGACATTGCAATCGTCCGGTTCGCCGATCGCACGTGCACCCCCTCAGGGACAGATTCCCCAGGGACAGCATTTCCAACCTTTATCCAACTCTGCCTTCCTCCCATTACCTGGCTACAGAGCACCCATGATGGTGAATCCAAATCCAACGCGTCTCGGCCTACATTTGGTTGATATTCGTGATCCCATGAAGAAGCTGGTAAAACTGGATCCAGATGGCAATGAAATTGAGACTGATCTGTTCACCTATCTCAATACCTTCATTGTACAGCCCACAGTCGTTGACATTGATCAGCCGATCTACACGTGGAATTTCTCTTTCACGCATGATGAGCGCCAAAAGTTCCCACACATAGTTCGCGGGAAAGAGAGTCAATATTCGGTTTGGACCTTTAGGCCTGGTTGCCGGACTATTCGCCTGCGATGCATTCGCCTTCCTGGCAGTCCAAATACTGTGACAGAGAAAACCTGGTCTACCACGAGCACTTTCTGGCCCAGTGTCTTTTACATTACTGTGAACGGCAAAGAGCTCTATGTGCGCCGGAAGGTCCACAACGGAAAAGACCTGCCTTTGGACATCACCGAGTACCTTAAAGAAGGCGAAAACTGTATACGGCTCGATCTGATCTTAGGACAGGATGAGTGCAAGACCTCCAAATTCGTCTTTGGAGTGGAGGTCATGGAGGTCGCCGAGTTCGACCAGGTACTCACTTTGATCAAGTCCGTCTCAGCTGCCGATTCTCGTGCAGCTATCAAAAAGCGTCTTTCTCCTATCACCGACGACGATGACCTGGCAGTTGTCACCGACAACCTCACAATCGACCTAGTGGACCCCTTCATGGCACGCATTTTCGATGTCCCCGTTCGCTCGCGCCACTGCAGCCACCATGAATGCTTCGACCGTGACACTTTCATAAGAACCAGGAGATCCGTATCCGGCCAGACACCGATGGTCGACAACTGGCGCTGCCCGATTTGTAAGGGCGATGCCCGTCCGCAGTCCCTGGTCGTCGATCACTTCCTTGCTGATGTCCACGCCGAGCTTGCCCGTACAAACCGACTTGACGGGATCAGAGCAATTCAAATCAAAGTTGATGAAACCTGGACCCCCAAGTACGACACCGATGAGGCCTCGCCCACCGCAGACAAAGTCTTCTCTCCGAAGCGCAAGGCCGAAGACTCTTTGGGCCCCGTTGCCATGCGCCCCAGGAACAACGTGTCTAGTGGTAGTCACAGTTCCCCTGTTCGCACCCAAGAACATACCGTCATTGAACTGGACTGATGCGTTCATCGGGGTTTCCAACAAAAGTTCTTCCCTTCTTCTTCCCTAATGACCCTAGCCATCCAATGTCTTTCGTTTATCTTTGCATGCATTTGAAAAGAAAGATACCCCTTATTGCGTGCTCTTCAAATGCATTTCTTCCATGTTCTCTCATGATCTGTCATTACCGGCGTTGGGGAGACTGGGTCTTAACGGCTGCGCCCGGCTTTTTTTTCATTCATCTCAATGTGTTACGAATAAAATGAAAACATACTTAAAAGAAATAAAAAAAAATTGAACCCAAGGCTTCATGCTGAAACTCAAAAGCTCAGTTTCATCTACCATCTTGCCTTGACTCTCCACTCCAGTAAGAACAAGCTTACATGTATATTCCAGATAAATCAGTTTCTCTGGTATCGACATTAGATTATACAAAATATATTATATTGGGCATTTAGATAGTACACCAAGTGCCCGGAGTAAGGAAAGGCTACTTTCTGACTCTCCTAACATGACTAACGAGGTTCTCAATGACACCCTCGAAAGCCTCTTTTTCGCCAACCAAGCCATCCCGCCGCTTCAGCCAGTATTCCAATACCGAACTGGCTCGCTGGGCAACCTGGTTTAATTCCTGGACATGCAGCTTCAACTCTGAATCCGTGAGACCATTCAGGGCAGCATCGGTAGTATCGCACAGCCGGCGGACCGCCGAGAGATCTATTTCCGGTGCCGGTGGTGCGCCGCGGCGGGGAGTAGCCTTCTGACGGGAGGGGGCTTGCCCCTTTTCAAAGTTGTTGTCGTTGCCTTCTTCTTTGCGGACTTGACTGGCGGATCGAGCGCCGGGGCTCTTTGCGCCGGTGCCTTCAAGATCAATAGAAGGTAGGACGAGCTTTTTCTGTTTGGAGGCTGGGAGGATCTCATCCAGATCAACGGGCACACCCAGGGATACTAGGAATAGTCGACGGATGCGGGATTTCACCCAGTTTTGGGGCTGGAGAGGTGGTGGTGCCACGAGCTGGGACCATAGTGAGAGAGATCGCTCAGTGCTGAAGATTGCTGCGGAGTCTGGGATTGGCTCAACGGGAGGGAGGGCGCTTGTGTCTTGGGATTCGGGGAAGAGGATGTCGAGGGTGTCTTGGAGGGAATCGAGGAGTTCGGAGGTGGATTTGAATGTGTCGAAGTCAATAAGAGGTGGAGGTGCGTGAGATTGCTGAGGTGCCGCAGTTTCGCCTGTGGGAGCTTCCTCTGTGCTCGGCTCTTGGAAGCCGTCGTCGAAATCTCCAAAATCATCATCTCCCATGTCGTCCTGCTCTTCTACAAATTCATCAAAATCATCTCCCGCTTCTTGCTTTTCATATCCGTGGTCGTCGTTCATGTCATCCTCCAATGAGAGGTCTTTAGTTTCTAGGTCTGTATCATGTATTGAGACATCCGGGACGGTTTCTACCGTGTCGGGGGATGTGTCACTTGTTGAGCTTGTATGAGCTTGTGGGTGTGGCGGCAGGTCTTCTTCAGCAGGTATTGTATCCACACGCTCAAGCCGTGTCTCGGGAATTTCTGTTGTTGAAGTCCCACCAACCTCAGGGGGTGTTGGGTCGAATGTTAGCGGTGTTGGGCTCGCCTCGGAATCTGAAACCTTGGTCACCACGTCGGGCACAGCATCGGCGAGACGCTTTTCATGTGCCAATGTTCCAGGGACTTCGCCATGGCTAGGTTCATCTGGATCCACCTTCTCAACCACTGTGTGCGGAATCGGTGAGCCTTCAGGACTTAGGCTTTGATCCTCTAACCCCGCAGACGAATGCGTCTGGCTGTGTGAGCCTTCCGGAATAACCTCGATCTCATCGGGAACTGCATCCTGTTCTCTCTTTTCAAATGCTGCTGTGCCAGGAATCTCGCCATGTTGGGTGCTGCTGTCAACCCTCTCAACTCGTGTTCGCGGGACAGGGGAAGTGCGACCGGATTGTGGGAGTGACCGGAGTTGGGGATTGCCTTCACTGGCGTCTGAGAAGTGTTCATCGTCGCTTTCAGAAGCTGCTAGAAAAGGTGTCAGTTTCAAACAAATATATAAGTATATCCAAGGGTTATGTACTATGGTCACCAGCTCCTGGATCTTGCATTTCCGTAGTCCTGCTGGGGGGCTCTAGATGTGAACTAGACAAATCGGACGGCCCCTCCGACATGATTGCAGCTTGAATTCAGAGTGTTAACATGCGAGAAGGGGCACATAGAAATGAATAATTCAAAATGCAAGATGGGGCCGTGTGTAGTGTGCAGTGACGACTTGTTTCCCTGCGATCGATGTGAGTCCAGAACACGTCTGCCTTAGGCACCAATTATCAACAAGTTGGCCTGTTTATTCAGGCATAAATGATGCCTTGTATTCAAGGCGTAAATCTTTCAGCGCGTGCTTGCCAAACTCCTTCCAATTATTATTGTCAATTGTCTCGACTTTCTTGTCCTGCTTCTCATTCCACCCTTAGGCTCTGTGTCTCAATCCATTTGACCAAGAGCTCCATTTTCTCATTGTTGGATCTTTTGATCCATTCTGCAGGCCCACCTCCCCTGCTCCGTGTATTGCTGGCGCTTTCTCTCCGTCCAGCTTTTTCCCTCTTAACCCTCAAGCTCGATCACCAACACCATGGCGTTTTCTTTCGGCGCCCCAGCCTCTACAGGCGCCTCCAGTGGAAGTCTTTTCGGCACAGCGGGCAATGCTTTCGGTGCCAACAAGGATAACAATGCGTCTAGTGGTGGCCTCTTCGGTAATGTCGGAGCTTCATCTACTGGCAACAGCGCATCGCCGTCTTTGTTTGGAGGAAATGCTGCAAGTGGCCAAAGCACACCAACTTTCGGCAATGCAGGCGCTTCCAATGCGACCAACGGCGGTTCCTCAGCCTTCAGCTTCGGTGGCAAGGCTCCATCCGGAACTAGCACGCAGCCCAACTCACTCTTCGGCGCAGCTGCCGGCAGCCAGACTCCCAATAAGTCTACGGAATCGACCCCACCTGCCAGCAATGCGCTGTTCGGTGGCGCAGGTACAAAGAGCATGTTCGGTAACGCAGCCCCAACAGCTACCCCTGCTCCCACGGGAGGCAGTTTGTTCGGCAACAACTCCACTACCCCTGCTGGTCCCCCGCCTGCATCCAACCCACCCAGCAGCTTATTCGGGGCTGCGAAACCCGGAGTCTCGACTACCCCCACCGCCGCGCCGTCATCTACCACACCTGCTACCTCACAGACGCAGCCATCTAACAATATGTTTGGAGGAGGGGCAACCAAGCCGTTATTTGGAGGTGGTGCAACCGCTGCTGCGCCCAGCGGCGGCCTATTCGGTGCAAACAAGCCGGCCGAGTCAACTGCTCCCAAGACTGCTGCAGAGACCACGTCACTCTTCGGCGCAGCTGCACCCGGGGCTGGTGCGCAAAGCTCGCAGACACCGTCTTTGTTCAACAATAAGGCTGCTCCCGGCGGCGACTCCGCTTCGAAGTCTGCATTCCCGGCCCTCGGCGCTCCTGCCTCCACCGCAAACACAACTCTCTCACTAGGAGCCCCCGCCACGTCGAGTGCTACCCCTCAAAAGTCTCTTTTCCCTTCCACCGGAAGTGCCACATCCACAGCTGCTCCCTCTACTACTCCGGTCACGGCTCCTCTTGGAGGAGGCCTGTTTGGGGCCTCAGCTCCCTCCACTACTCCAGGTACTGCGGCCACTGCCGCGCCTGCTACTACTACACCTGCTGCCGCACCCACAGGCGGCTTGTTCGGCCAAGCTGCTACTACCACTTCAACTCAGCCAGCAACCTCCGCCAGTTCAGCGCCCCTTGCTGGTCTTGGTAGTCAAACCACCGCTGCTTCGACTACAACCGCTGCCGGCGCTGCTCCAGCTGGTCCCTCCGCCCTTGGACAGTCTACCGCGGGACCCGCTCCTCCAGCCCAGTCACGTCTGAAGAACAAAACCATGGATGAAATCATCACCCGATGGGCCACAGATCTCGGCAAATATCAAAAGGACTTCCGTGAGCAGGCGGAGAAGGTTTCCGAGTGGGACCGTTTGTTGGTGGATAATGGTACCAAAGTTCAGAAACTGTACGGCAGCACTGTTGATGCGGATCGAGCTACCCAGGAGGTTGAGCGCCAATTGTCAGCGGTTGAAGGTCAACAGGATGAGCTCAGTTCATGGTTGGATCGATACGAGCGTGAAGTCGATGAGATGGTTACCAAGCAAGTGGGCCCTGGAGAATCCCTTCAAGGACCTGACCAGGAGCGTGAGACAACGTAAGTGCAATCACCACAACATCTGATATTTATGGTTTTACTAATATGACCATTAGTTACAAACTGGCCGAGAAGCTCTCGGAACGCTTGGACGAAATGGGCAAGGATCTTACCAGCATGATTGAAGAGGTCAACGGTGCTTCATCCACATTGACCAAGACCAACAAGGCGGATGAGCCGGTATGTCACGAACCAGTACTGATCCCCTTTATGTGGAGAATACTCTGCTCACACATCTCTATAGATCTCGCAGATTGTCCGCATTCTCAACGCACACTTGTCACAGCTGCAGGTGATCGATCAAGGCACCTCGGACTTGCAGTCCAAGGTTGCCGCTGCCCAGAAAGCAGGCCAATCGATCTCTGCCCGTCTCGGATACGGCTATCCTAACAATGGTATGGGCAACAACAACACCGCTGATGATTTCTACCGTTCGTTCATGCAAGGGCGGTAAAGGGGTAGATGACTTTTTCTAATGATTTGAACTCGGAGTTATCGGCTACTTGGCACCTCGATGTGCTTTGGGGGAATGTTCTGTTGTAGTCAGGGAATGCTAATAGTCGGTCACAATAAAATGCTTGCATGCGATTTGTGATTAACAACTTTGAAACTTTGTAGAATTCAATGCAATAGGGTTGACAGATTCTTCTCAGATACTCATTGTATTATTATATCCTTCTGGTCATTCCATGGACATTGTTGATTTTGATGCTCGGCTGAGCCTCCAGAAGATCCACCACTTTTCTCTGTCGTTCTTCTTCGACTTCTTGTTTTCCTTCTAACTTCGCTACTCTTCTTGCTAAATATGCAGGCATTTGATCCTTGGCGAGATGGACCGGTAATTGACCCTGATGATTCTCGATCAGCCGGTCAGCGCCTGCCTCAAGCAGCAACCTAACAAATTCCACATCTTTCATCTGCGCTGCAAGGTGCAATGGTGTGTTGCCTTTCCCTTCCCTTGGTTGTACATCAACGCCTTTCTGCAATAAAAGCCGCGCGGACTCCAGACAGCTGCGACTCGCTAACTCGTGCAGCGGCGTCACTCCCAGCCTAGTTCTAGGTTCCAGGTCGGCACCATATTGTATGAATCTCTTGAAAAGCCGTACATCGATTCTCGACGTCACATAATGCAATGGCGTGATGTTGGAATTATTTCCCTGTCCTGGATTGGCACCTCGTTCTAGCAAGAGAGCAGTCACAGAGGCCGGCCCCAGGTCCCTGCTTACACTGAGCTCCCAAAGTAACCCCCGCAGCAATGGTGTGCTCCCATTCGATGATCTTGCTTCTATATCTGCACCCTGGTCCAGCAAGTACGCTGCTGTTTCTACCAGGCCAAACCAGCATGCTAGATGCAGTGGCGTCTCACCATTCTGGTCTTTCACCTTGGGATCGGCTCCTTTCTCCAAGAACAATTTGGTGACCTTGAGATCGTTCGATGATGCCAGATGCAGGAGCGACCTTCCATATAGACTACTCCGCACATCCAAATCGGCACCGCTTTCTATTAGACATCGGGCCACTTCCACGGAGCCAGACTCACATGCTACCTGCAATGGGGTATCTCTCGCATCATTCTTAGATTCCAGGTTGGCACCTTTTTCAATAAGAACTCTCGCCACCGCCTCGCGGCTTTTGTGACATGTTTCAGCCGCAAGATGCAATAGACTGCCTTTGTAGCCTGTTAAGTTCACATCAACGCCGTTATCAAGCAAAATTCTAGTGACGGCTGCTCTGTTGCGGAGCACAGCTGATGTGATTGGGTCTTTAGTCCCACTGCCGCCTTTGGCGTGCGGATTGGCTCCATGTGCCAGCAGCAATGCAACCATATCTGCATGACCACATTGAGCAGAGTGTATCAATGGTGTTCTTTTGGTTTTTCTGTGCCTCGATTCGATATCCGCTCCTTGTCGGAGTGATTCTTTGGCTGTTCTTAGTTCTCCCTGGATTGCTGCCCAATGGAGTGCGCTCCCTTGGTGCTGCCGGACGTTGTAGGCATAGAGAAAGGGGTTCAGAAGGAAATAGCAGCGGCGACTGGTTCTTGCAAATGCATTTATGTCCTTTTGGGAGTCCTGGGTCTCTGCTATGGCCAGCAGAAGCTCATTTGGTAGGAAAAGGAGAGGCATGGCGGGGTGTTTGTGGGAGGTTTAGTCGAGGCAAGATGGAAGGAGCCTCAGTGTAGCTAGCCCTGGAGAAGGTCCCGCTTTGTTTTATGTGGAGACGGCTGGCAACATCCAACTTAGTAAATTCTTGGACAATGTTTATACACCTAGTCGGCTATGAACGTTCAATACAAGACAATTCTCTCGGGTTAGTATAGGTCTTCCTGAAGACAACAAACATTGTCCACAAAAAATAATAATGAGAGAGCCTCTTACGCTTGTCCAGAGACCACGAATATACGCAGGTAGTATATTAATGCTACAAATAAACACTAGCTGATGGTGCCGAGCCTTCTCAATGATATTTCTAAGAGAGCTATCAAGCACCATGCACACAAGAGAGGATAAACTCCATATGCTATGATAGAGCGGTGTCTTGTTTAGGAACAGGCGCTGAAAAGGGCACGATCTCAAGGCAGCAGGCAAGCACAATAGCTCGTTGGAGCGGAGATGGTATTATACACAGCAATTGGAGGGGCTCTTCATATTAAACATAAGATAAAATGGGCGCATGGAGTTCATTAGCGGCTCAAGCCATCACTAAAGAGAAGTCAGTCAGTCATGCCATTTACATTCAACAGAAAAGGGAAATAAACAGAAGAGTATTTCCAGACTTGCACTTACATGTGGGTCTCCAGCTCATCCAAGTGCTTGCGCTGCTCGGCAATCTTCTTCTTTAGCTGAGCAAGCCTGTCAAACCAATTAGCTCCCCGCTGCAGCCGCATTGTTCTCGGCTCGGCAAAACTTACTTCTCGAGTTCCTTCTCACGGATGTAAAGGCTCTCTTGGGCAGCCTCACGCTTAGTGAATGCGTCACTGGTAGATGGACATGTGTTAGCAATCATATGATGTCATCGACCTGCGGCAAGGCAGACATGAGGCGGATTGTGCGTTGTAATTGAACTCGAATGGTAAGTTTCGCAGTCAACATGCATCTCACTTACCCAGAAGAGGCACCACCCCCAGAGCGGGGAGCACCGGTGTCACCTTCACCCATACGAGGGACAGCTACCGAGAAGGAGCGGGTGAAGACTGCCCGGTTGGCAGTAGCGGCAGGACGGACAAATTGACGAAGCATGTTGATGATTTTGATGGTAGAAGGGTTAAAATGAGGATTGTGAAATGGATTCAGGGCGAAGTTGACAAAGTACGAGGAGAACTAAGCAAGGCAAGCTTATAGCAAATGACGTTACGTGCCAAGAAACATCATGTGATGGTATTCGGGAGTAACAAGCTTATGTCAGAGAGTCTAGGTCATGTGAACAAAAATTTCTGATAAGTCGCGGCCTTCTCATTCGACTTTCCACTTGGGCTTTTTTGTATACGAGTACTTCAACTACTTGGATCACAGGGATCACAGGGATGGTCACATCATTAATTTACTGCAGGTGACTTTTTTTTTTCTGTCTCTCTCTTTTTTGTCTTATTTTACGATACGGATAGTCTGATGGTAGGGCCTCTATGCCGTATATCACTTCGTTCTAGACTGTTTCGAATCCATCCTGTCTGCCTTGGTTTTGTGATCTCAAATGAGGCGCAAGTAAGGAACTCCCCGGGCGATTGGCGGATGTGGAATGGGGGATGACGCTGTAGGAGGCCCACCGAACCACACAGAAGCGATGAGAGAAGATTTGTGTATAGTATATGGGTAGAAAGTAATATATTCTTGCACACTTTGGGTGTATAAAATTAAATAATTTAGAGGGAAAAAAAAGAACTAGTTCAAGTGACCTCAAGTACCCTTTTTTTTATATTTCACAAAAAAACACAAAGCCCAAAGAAGTGGGTTGTTCAGGTAAATCCCAACACCGCCTTCTGCCCCCCTCCTTTCCTCCTACCTCCTCTCTTTCAACTCCCTACTCTTTCACTTCCATCTTCCATCCATCTCGCTATTCCTTATTCACCTTCTTTTCCTCTTTCATAAACCAGGTCAGTGTCTTCCTGTTCTTGTCCCAGTTGAATTTGCCATCTCCTCGCCCTATTTCTATGCCCATCCCCCCCGTCTTCACCGCAAAACCCACACATATCAACAGTCATGGTGGAAAGAGACCATCTAAAAACTACAATTCCCCCCCTTCAAATTAAAACATGGAATCGCGCCATAGTTTACGGTGGAAACCATATGTTCTCGTCTCCTTGTTTACTCGTTGAACCATTGCCGCGACCGCTTTCCTGCGATAACCCCCCGACGACACACGGGATGACCAAGGGCCCAGTAACCGCCACGATCGTCATATGATCGGCCAAATCTTTGGGATATTTAGTTTTTGATCCCAATATTTCGATTCAAAGATGTTCGGTGTGATACTCATGGAAACTCAACTGGGCCCTTTCCCGTATATTTGAAGGGGGGGTCGAGGGCCGATATCTACCCCTCGTCATCGCCTACTTGCATTGTCCCGATGGCGTGATTTTCAGCCCTCACCTCCAACATTATCAAACCGAGAATGAAAATCCGTGTGAGGAAGAAAACAAAGGCTAACATAGTTCTGACTGTAGAAAACACACATTCACCATGGGTCACGAAGACGCTGTTTACCTCGCCAAGCTCGCTGAGCAGGCCGAGCGCTATGAAGGTTGGTTTCTCTTCAATTTAGGTCGTTTAGTTGCACTGATCTCTGACAATTTGACGCAGAGATGGTCGAGAACATGAAGGTCGTTGCCTCGGCCGACGTTGAGCTCACTGTTGAGGAGCGCAATCTCCTGTCTGTCGCCTATAAGAACGTCATTGGTGCCCGCCGTGCCTCGTGGAGAATTGTCACCTCTATTGAGCAGAAGGAGGAGTCCAAGGGCAATGAGTCCCAGGTCACTCTCATCAAGGAGTACCGCCAAAAGATCGAGGCCGAGCTTGCCAAGATCTGCGACGATATCCTCGAGGTTCTGGACGAGCACCTCATCAAGTCCGCCCAGAGCGGCGAGTCCAAGGTCTTCTACCACAAGATGAAGGGTGACTACCACCGCTACCTTGCCGAGTTCGCCATTGGCGACCGCCGCAAGGGTGCTGCCGACTACTCCCTGGAGGCCTACAAGGCTGCCACCGAGATCGCCTCCACTGACCTTGCCCCTACTCACCCCATTCGTCTCGGACTTGCCCTCAACTTCTCAGTGTTCTACTACGAAATCCTGAACTCCCCCGACCAGGCTTGCCACCTCGCCAAGCTTGCCTTTGATGATGCCATTGCTGGTATGTTAAAATGCAGATCTTGCCACGTGCATTGACCAAAGCTAATACTTGTCTGCAGAGCTCGACACCCTGAGCGAGGAGAGCTACAAGGACTCTACCCTCATCATGCAGCTCCTCCGTGACAACCTTGTAAGTGTTCAAACCAGCCGATGATTCAATTTGTACATACGCTGACCTGAATTTCCCACTAGACCCTCTGGACCTCGTCCGAGGCCGAGCCCACTTCCGAGAGCGCTGCCCCTGCTGAGAAGAAGGAGGAGGCCCCGGCCGCTGAGGCCGAGAAGCCTGCCGCCGAGTAAATGATTAACACCTAAAAAGACCTTGTTGATGGACACGCGTCCTCAGGACGGATGGAACAACCGAGAGAAAGAGAGCGCGCGACGGGTCTCCTAGCGCAAGGACATAGATTGGACACGAAGGAGGAAGGACGATGAGATGCATGGGCCCGATTGCCGATTTCTAGTATCACACAGACTCGCAAGGGTCGGTGTGAGAAATATTGTGACCTTTGGGTGTCGATGCTCTCTGCCATTTTTGCCTGGAATCTTCTCTGCTTGTCTACTTGCCTTTTGAATTGGCTCGGCGCTTGTTCTCTGCCCTGGGGGATATTCCTACTGTCTCCTCTTTTCGTTTTTTTCATTCTCCTTGTTATTTTGTCTACTTTGCCTCTTAACTACCCAAAGAGTCCCCTTGCGCGCACTCTCCCAGCCCAACACACATACACACAGAATTTCTTCAAATCAGTTCCTTATCAGGACTTCAACAAGGGTATCTCTGCTGATCCCTAACCTGGCTTTTCACTTTTCCTATTGATCACTCCCCGTATATGTGCCATGTGGCGTTTTGGTTCTCACTAGATGTGGTCTCGAAGATAATCCCTCGTACACTGTTCCGGTAATTCTTTGCGAATTGTAGCTGAAGCATAGATGACTGTGTATGAGTCTACGTCCATCGTCTGTGATGCTGCAGAGTAGATAGCACGCTATCTTATTCGAGTAAGCGAGGCCGTGCAGATGAAAGCAGCTACCATAATAAGCTCGTCATGACTCACTTATTCACGATATCTTCATCCCCTACATACCCATTAGTAGCACGGCCACTGTCAGGGAAACCGATTGGTGGGCATGAGTTCATTCAATCATTTACTGTAAACAACCTAAAATGGATACAAACTTTATTTACTTAGGCTAAATTTCACAGTGGTCTGAAATAGAGAGACCATACCCAATTAGAATACAAGTGAAAGTATATACCACAATCAAACATTCAATGCGTACAGCAAGGTCTTTATAGGATATAAACATTCTTATAGAACCAACAGGATAGGTAATTCACAAAGATATACCAGATACCAGATACCAGATACCAGATCCTCAATACAAACTAGTATTGTTTCAGAGAGAATCGGTACTATATATTCGACTAGGGTGTGCAGACATGTGCATACGCCCGCGTACTGCAGACGAAGCCGCAATGATATCAGTGGCTTTGTTAGTTGGGCACTATCGAGCTTATGTGCGCCTGCCGGTGTCATATCGCGATTGATCGTCGGTTTCTTCACTGGGTACATGTATGCATGCCATAGTTAGTTACTCTCTGTTCATTTGTCCCTTGTAAGGTCCCAGTAGTTAATTATATGGGGTTTCGTCGAGCATCGCTCTTGATTGTGTTAAAACTACCTGGCCTCTGATATTGCGATATTTGATGTTTTTATGCGTCTTATACAGATCTACAAAAGACAGTCTCAATTGAAATAGTTTCCATTGCTATGGTCGAAACCACAATGCTACCAGCCACGCGGGGCCCGATAAAAAGGGGTATGAGGACAATAAAGGGAAAATGGAGGACTTGAGACATGCACGCTCCTGGGTATTTCAAGTGCAAGAAGCAAGAAGCAGAAATAGAGCCACAATGATAACAACGATAAAAAAAGCGGCATCTTTGTCTCCCCATGGGGTGACACAAGTCAGTCCAGTGGAGACAGTAGAAGAAAATAGAGGAACAAAAAAGTCGAAATGCAGATGTACAGAGAGCCCCCCGAATGTCGAGAACGCATGTGAGGAAAGACAAGAAGATAAATGGACTGCTCCAAAAGACCCCAAGATGCTTTCCATTTCCCACGCCGTTCTGTTGTGGCGATGACCGTCACCATGCAATGCCCATGACGAAGAAACATTTCAATGCTCCAACAAGAGCCATTCAATCAAATCGAGTCTAGTCCCAGTCCCCAAAACGCCCAAGGTGCTATGCATCGAAAGACAACAAAAAGCAAGAAAAAGTACAGGTGAAACGAGTTCACAAAACCGCCATAAAAACAAAAACGCCAAATGAAAAGAGTGAGGAATAAGAGAAGAAGAAAAAGGGGCCAATAATATCGACAGGGTTGAAGAGAGGCAGAGTGGAACACTGCGTTAGATGATGGGATAACTGTAGAGGAGGTTGCACACCGACTTTGAAGATGATGTAATGACGGGAAATCAAATGCCAAGAAAGTCAGGTGGTCACTATGCAAGCAGGCATGCAATGATGTCACGAACAATCCTTTGAAGGTTCCCCCTTGAGTAAATAATTCGGATTCAGCCTCAACCCCCCGGGTTCACCAGCCGATCCCGGTTAAACAGGGGGACTGTGGAGATGACGACTTTGTGGCGTTTAACCCGAAATGTGGTGTGTTCAAGGGTGACCACTCGAACCAGTCGGGTGGCAGAGGTGTGAGAAAATGGTAACCGTAAGATTGCCCCGACCCCATTTGCAGAAAGAGAAATTGTTGTAACCAGAAATTCCCCAACCCTGCTGTTTGATGAGACCGTGACATGCTGACATTGGGCATGTAACTCATGGAGCGACCGCTTGGAGGTGTGGTGAGAAGAATAGTCCGTTGACCAGGGATTTTGTCGTAATTAAGTGAAAGTGATTCGAATCTTGGTAAAAACCAGCGACCGTATGTAAACGCATGGAAACGCCCCTCCCTGCCGCAAAATAACAGGCGATCCCTCCCGGTTGACGTTCACGGGGTGAGGTATTCGGCCACCTTGCGACATCTGTTCGGAGGAAAGCCGGTTTATTTTTGTGCTTTGCGTGCTTTCGTACTGCGGGTCATTTCGCTCTTGGTCATGTTGCGAGTGAGACCACCGATGTAATCTTGTAGAATTTTGTTCTCATTTTCCAGCTTATCGTGGTCCGATTTGACCGCATCGATGCGTTCGGCGAGAGCTTGAAGGGACGATTGGAGAGCCTTTGCTTGTCTATTTTTTTTAGTTCGTACGGTTAGCTACCGAAATCTTCGAATTGATGTAATTCAGTTGTAAAACGCTTTGAATGCCTTTGTAAACTCACTCCTGCAGGGTCTGTCGGGCCTCCTTGCCCAAACGCTCCAAATCAGCCGAATTACGCCGTGGGCTCATTGCACGAGCGTCGTCTGGGGGAAACTCTTCCTCCTCAATTTCAATTTCGGGGTGGTCCCGAGGGACAAGGATCGAAGCACTGGGTTTGCGGCTCGCCATTCGCGGACGTTCTGATCGGCCCCGACGCTCAGTTTCTGCGTCGGATATAGAAGAAGATGACGAAAGAGATGACATATGCATGTGGCCACCGTCGTTTGGTTGCGGCAGAGTGTCAACAGGAGAGGCTTCACTCATTTCTGTATCTGATGCCATAAGGGTTACTGCTCACGACACGCAGGATCGAAAGGAGGTCCAGGATGGCGGTATGATCAAGCTCCCACGACTGGGGTTTGCGGATTGAGAAGAGGCCGGAGGTTAAAAAAGTGGCGGCGTATGAACGACCACGGTCTACCCCTAGCGATGTACCCCAGATGAGAAATCTGTGTTACGCTTGAGGTAGCTACCGGGTCGAGGAAAAGTCGAGAAGGATGAGAAGGATTGTGCAATTTTCAAGACGACCTTGGCCGACTCTTGACTAGGCGAGTGATTTTTGAAATGCGTGGTTTGAGATGAATGCAATTCGAGATTGGTGGGAAGAGGGGAGGGAAAGGTAACCGGAGTGGGTTCAAAGGGAAGGTCTGTTTGGGAGGGGGGGGAGGTTTTTTTCTTCCTTCTCTCCGGAAAGAGGTTGGTAACACAAGGAAGGTGGGTTCGAGGCTAGAGATAATTGTAGGGAATAGGTTCAAAGAGAAGAGACAGATAGAAGAGAGAGAGAAGGAGTCAGAAAACCGAAAAGAGCTTTGGGGGAAAAAGGAAGAGAGTTTCGGTATCGGCGTTACGGCAGAGGGGGTACATTCAAGTGACCTGACTTCTAGTAGTACGGGTGTGGTACAAAGGGGTACCTATGGAGTCTCCAGTATAATAATTGTCTATCTTAGCACCTTTTCAGTAGGGTGGAGGAACCCATGTCCCTTGGATCATCCCTCCGAGAGGAATCTTTTCTTATTCTTCTCTATTTGTTTCTCGATTTTCCCTCGATTTCTGTATTACACACCTTTATTTAGCTGTGTACTCCATCGTGAATTAATAAATGTATATATTACAAATTCATATATTAAATGTGACATTCAAACAATCACCTTGGTCTATGTTGTAGATAGATATAAATTTCAAATATATATAAAATAAAAAAAGAAATTCAATAACCCCGGTGAGGATTCAGAAAAAGGAAAAAAGAGGGGATTTCTAGAAATGAGAGGCGTTCAGGAACTAACGGGTGGCTCCTTAGATTCCCCTTTCCACACACACACCTTTCCGGAAAGTACCCGATACACCGCCGTTCCCTATTTGAGCCGTAGTTCGCCGTAGTTCGATCAAGTACTCGGTACAAATTGTAGGGCATACTTCTTCTGGTTCCGCTCTTCTACCTCCACCGCTAGTGTTGATTTGACACGTATTGTGAAAATAATATATCTTGTTCTATCTTGTACTCCGTATATTGTACGATGTACGGAGTATGTTATATGCTTTTTTTTTTCTTTTTTTTCTTCTTTATATTTCATAGTCACCTGGCTCCGGGAACTTGGGTCTTCCTGCATTATACGGAGTAGTTCGCTTACAACTTACCTAGCTATCCCGTCCAGTAACCTGGGGGAATTATAAAAATCAAATTCAATCTTATATTGTCTACTATATACAGTATTTATAATGTAATTATACAATATTGCACATGTGGCCATACCCCCGTCCTTCAGGGGAGGGGCATGCAATGTCGATCGAGCCTCAGAGGCAAATGACGCCATGGATATCATTGGCCCCTACAACGTAATTCCCAGGATTATACAAAGTACATCGTAGTGATATAAAGTACTCCGTATATATATGAGGAATACTACCTACTTCATATACTTCTACGCAATCTTTGCGGTGTATACACCTCCTCGGTGCGGTGAAGAGAATTCCAAGGGGTAAATACAGCCCGCCCTTGGGCAAGATCGACCGAGGGACAAAGGAGTACCAATACCCGTACAGAGTACTCCGTACATCCTTAAAGCTCAAACAAGGATGTCCTAATAAATTGTTCTATTTCCAATATAAAAATGGTACTCCGTACACTGTTATTGGAAGGCAGGAAAACACATCCGACAATAAAATCCCCGTTCGCCCCTCGTTAGCCGCCTCCACCGCCACCAAAAAAATAAATAAACAAAACAAAAAACAAAAAAAAAACCGTACAGAGTAGATTCACAGTTGAGAATACTCGGGGAAACTACCTGACTAACTCACCTCGCAGGAAAGTTCAGTGGCACAACAGCATTTTTTTTTTGGGCTCCGCACCTAACGCCTGTCGTAATATCCCGCGACCACTCACCATCTCCCGTCCTTAGCCCACTCTCTCACAACCAATGTGCGCCCAACGCTTGGGCTACAGACGATCATTCATTACCGTGGATTCTAACATGCTTCCTTACTATTCGATAGATCTCTCATCAAAAAGGAGGTGAAACTAAGTGCCATCATAAGTGCCGATCTCAAATCGTTTTCAGTGCAATACTCCCCGGTCCCGGCAATATACCGTAAGTTGTACGGAGTACGGGAGTAGGCACTTAAATCATCAAAAATTGCCGACGTCACTTTTCAAGGTCCGGGGATGTGTACTAGTCTTCCGCTCTCATCGGTTTCCTTGTGCCGAGTTAGCCCCATCAAACTTAACACAAAATGTGATTTAAGGGAAAAGATATCATACGAAGTACATACACAATCTATTCTTGCCCCGCTTGGCTCTGGTGCTTATGCGGTTGATGACAGCCAACTCACCCCCTCTATCAAACCAGATGCGTTCCTAGATCCCGTTGTCAGATGACTTTTAGCCCTAGGGGAACAGTTCTACGCTCAGGCCTGATCCCGTATCTAGTACATCTCTCGTGAACACAAGTGTAACTACCAGAGGTCTACTTGTAACCCCGTACACCCTCTTCACCGAAGCCCATGAGGTGGGGTGCGTGTGACATGCTTTTGGGTCGTAATCTAAAAGTCGATAAGAACCGTGTTTAAGATTGGTATTAGTGTATTTACCCAACATAAAGTATTTAAGGTCTAAATTATTACAACATATATACTCCGTATTGGTTCACAATTATATTGGTTCTACTATGGTTCCCGCTAAATAAGAGGGAAAAAAACGTGGTCATCGGGGCAACTGAGACACAAATCAATATCAGACCATGACACTTATATCAAACTATTGGTATTAGTGTTACATACTTTGTTTATGAGACATCCGCGCACATCGTAATAAACCTTGAAATTGCTTTTTTTTTATCTTTTTGGCTTCCCAAAGAACGCTACTCCGTACTCCGTACTTCGTATGACGGTCAAAAACCCAAGTACCCGCCGATCTACAGGTACATTTCGTCGCGTTGATTCGTGCCGTACGGAATCCCGAACCCCCCACCTATACGAACACGTTTTTTTTGTCCCTCATTACGGAGGGGGCGTCAAGGATGCTTAGGCGCACACTACGGAGTAGAGTGGATTTTCTTCCCCTTCTTTTTGCTTCTATTTGCCCCTCTCTAGGTTCTAAGTGGCCACCTTCCCGTCTTTCCTCGATGTTGGATAATTTAGGTCCAATCATCTTGACTAGAATTCCAAGGGTTAAGGGGATTTCAAGGAGATTTTATTGTGCTGCATCAAGGTATGTCACTCTGATATGTCCGTTTGTAGTAGGGTTTATCTGAAGGAATATACTTTGTACTCCATGTATGTTGTATGTGTAGAGGCTTTTTTCCAATCATTCCATACCTTGTTATTTGTTTTCCTCCAATGGCTCGAAGTAGATACCCGCCTAGTTACAATAGAGTTTAATATCAATATTATAGCCGAGGACATCAATTTAGCTTGGAAATGTGCCGAAGAACTGGGTCTTACATCGCCTCACATCATTGTATAGGCTGGAGAGTAAACATCGAACAGCATGTCCGTGGCAAAACCAATATGAAAGATCTTTCATTCATTGCGTAAGTTTCACTTCGAGAACACAGAGATACTATTGTTAGCTTTCTCGTGTATATACTGCAGCAAAATTGGTACGGCATAAACAGACCTAAAATGGCAAGAGTCATCGACGTTGTGTATCAATCGCCAGAAACATGTCTTATATTCTAAGTCAGCCTCAAAATGTCCTACAATGTCTCCCGCCAAACCTAATGAGGGTAACACATAACAGAGACATTTCCCGATCGCTTGCCACCAGTGTCCACTTGTCGCAGATCCGAAGATCATGTAATCCGGTTTTCAGATTTTAGATTCCTGTTTTGTGTGTCATGCTTTGCGGAGATGGATCTATCGGTGGCAGGTGGGAGCCGGGGATCTATTTCTGCCAATCATTCTGTCTAGAAATTTGATGAGTGTGCGCTGTGAGATCCATATGTAGAGGATCGGATTGAAAGGCTAGCACTGAAGTAATATGCTGTTTTCATTGGCAGTTCCAAGTGCGAAGGGAAGTTGTCAAAATATGAAAGAGGGTTCAGCCCTAGATAATGGCAACTATACCTAGTATGGGCGTTGAGATTGTGTCTAGGGCCATGAGAGAAGGCAATGTTGGACCCGAAGGATATGATAATGATTCGTAGTAATTGTAGACTGTATAGGTTGTACAAAAGAGCCCCAAAGCCCTGGATACAATGAATGCAATGAATGGTGTTTATTTACCGAGCAAGACACCAGACACCAAACCCCAATCGTTTCGTTTCGTTTTGTTCATGGGGCATTGTAGGATTGCCATTGATACAAGGCTCTCAACACAGCGACGCCGCCGGACTGTGTTTCCACAGTGCGGCCTCGGCCACGATCGTTGTAGTCTTTTGGTGGGAGGCCTGTAGTCGAGGACTGGGGGTCATAACCGGCATTACGGTAGTCAACAGCGCCATCCGGGATAGTGCTGCTATCCACGATCTCGTTGGCATCCAGCTGATGATATGGGCGGCCCCACCACGTGCCAAACTTGCCATCCCTGTCACGAGTCATCAGAGCAGCCTGTGCGTTGTGTTTAATCCAGGGACCATAGGCACGGCACCGAGTCATATGCTGCTCATAGACTTTGGCCCAGTCGTCATTTGCTGCATGTCTGTGGACCGCGTCCTCCAGGAACCGCTTCTCTTGCGGCTGAAGAGGCTGGCAAAACCCGGACAGATGGTGGAAAAATATCCCTTTGAAGGTCTGTCCATCCTGGGAGCAGACTCCGCGAGAATCACATGCGTCCTCGAGCACACCTCCGCGACCAAGTCCCTTCCACTGCTGGCTGGAGGTATTTGACCATCCGGTAGCCTGCAGTACTTGGTGAATAAGCTCGTGACCGTCCTGCAGATATACTTGCGAGTTTGTGGCTAGCCAAAGTCCTCTCAGCCCGCTGAGAACGACTCCTTGATTGTAGGTGTAGACCATAGAGTTGAGCTCGTCGCATTTCTTAGAGCCGGGATTTGATGCGCTTTGCCAACCACTGATGTGGAAACCATCTGCATAGAGACTGCCGATCCCAGTCATATTTGAGTTTCTGAGCCATTCATACCCGTCAATCGCAGCCTGCAGATGAAGAGGGTCGTGCGGGTGCTTCCATGCGGTCTGTGTGCCTTGTGAGTCGACAAGGAACGGGGCGTCAATAGAATCTCCGGGGAAGTACAAATACATCTCGATGCTTGCGGAGATAAAGAGTTCATTCGTAATCGCATTCTTGTAAGGCATCAAGTATGGGCTCCAAATCATGCCGCCCTCGCAGAGGGTCTTGTCCCAACCAGCGGATGCGAGCTCGTAAAAGATGCGTGCTCTGTGCGCAGCAGAGTTCTGGAACTGGGTACCGTACCAAGGCTCTCCAGAACTGTTGTTTGAGGAGATATAGTGAAGGTCCGAGTGAAGATTTTGGAACTTGATATTCTCCAACCACCCTAGCACGACCCACAGCATGTCATCGTAAGCCTGGTTTCTAATACTGAAAGAGTTTTCGCCAAAGTAAAACGCGGAAGTTTGGCTGAAAAATCTATTGACCGTATTCTCAAGCCTGAAGAAGGATAATCCTTGCAATTCATCTGTGCCGGGAATATCAAGCGGACCTGAGGTTAGAGACGAGAGCGCTGCCGAAACATGTGTACCCAACACCGCCGCGGTCCAATCGATGCTTGTCGGCCATGTGCCCTGCCACATCACGAAGTACCCGTCTTGCATGACCTGCAGGGCGGCGATAAGATCCTGCAAGGTATTCAGAATGGGGTCGTGAATTGACCCTTCCGGCGCTGATCCAGTACTCCCAAAGACAGTCTCTTTTGAGGAACCATCAATCGAACTGGAAGATGCAGACATTCCCAATACTTCCTGAGATGGATACGCCAGCGCATTGACCACAGCAGAAAATGATAGGAAGAATAGCATAACAATACGGTATAGAGATCGTGATAGCCCCAAGGGGGTAAAAAATGTGTGTTGGGGAGCCATTCTGCCTTAGGACATATATCCTGTCAGAATCAGATCCCCAGACACAAGATTCTAGAGGCCGTATATAAGAATGGAGAGTAAGGAGTGCGCAATGACAGCGACTAAAAAAGAAGAATAGCGATAACCTCATGCGCCATGCGGGGAAAATGGGGAAACGGGAAGGGTTAAGCTTAGTCACCAGACCCAGTGCCCCCGGGTGAGGACATCCACATCCATGGTATGTGGTATCAAAGCCTTTACCTAGGTATCACTCCCCCCTCTTGACTCTACTATGCTAAAGTCAAAAAAATTATTTATTGATCATACTCTGGCGCCACATGGTTGTCGCATGATGCATCCCACCCCGTAAGAATCCTACATACATGTAGGTATGCTACATCGTGTACTACAGAGTTCTAATGTGCCATTTTTTTATTTGTCTTGAAATGAGTCGCGAGACAAGTGGTCGTAATGAAGGGTCACTCGTGACCATTCATCATAGTGTACATTACCTCTAGAGCCTGGGCTTTGGGTCCAAGGTTGTCCTTGTTGACCAGATGCTCATACAGCAATTTTCAATTTTCATCAAAGGAAGGGCCTTTCATTTCTGAGTCAAAGTCAGCATTATTCTAGTGAAAGATTAAAAGCAAATTCCCATACCATTATGGCAATCTATCGTGACGCCGGCACGCACCTCTCGTGTGTATGTGTCCCATGCACACCCACACTCGGCCTGTGGACCCATACAGGTTCGATTGAAGAGAGGTCATGCCGGCGAATACTAGGTGATATGTCCATCATTTGTAGACAAGTTCTGGCAGGAAGGGTGGGCAAAGGTTCGAATGAAACAGCGGGAGGCATTGGAAAAGAAATGCGAGAAAAAGCGAGGCCCAGGTATCAAATGGAAGATCACAAGCAGTGTATGCTGGTCAAATTTTGTCGTTCCCATTCATTCGGAAAGCTTAGTCCCGGTCGCCGCTAGCTTCGGGGCTGCGACTCCGGTTGGGGCTTCTGCTGCGATTCCGAGTCGCTCGGCCCTTTGGCCCTCCGTTCTTGTTCTTGCCAGATGGGGGTGGGCGGACAAAGGCATAGTCGACATGAAGCGTCTGTTCGAGGAGCTTGTAACCATTCAGGTTCTGGATGGCTTCACTGGCCTCGGGGAGAGTGGAGTATTCGATCAATGCGTAGCCCTACCGGAATATTAGTGTTAGCGATCGTTTCATTGGATGTAAGTCGACGAGGGTTCCCATATTTCATAAGCGACATTGCTGAGGGTCGATCCAGAGGTAGTTGTGAGATTGAGGATGCGTACCTTGACGTAACCCGTTCGCCGATCAAGGTTCAAGCTGAAGTTTTTGATCTCACCATACTCCGCAAAGAGTTCAGTGACATCTTCCTCCGATGATTCCTCGTGGATATTAGAAACGATGATAATCCACCCTTCGATACTGCGCACAGCGACCGCGTTCCCCTGGGTGCGTGGCTCAAAACTGCGGTCCGATTGCTCGGGAGCGTCCTCGTCGTGTGCGACAGGAGGGTCAATTTCCATCTCGTTCGACATGTTGTAAGGTAATGGAGCAAGAAGACTGGTGCGACTGTGTTGGTATTATGTTGGGATGTTCAGTCTGCACGTTTGTAGTGGTCAATGAGTCGGGGTCTGTATCGCGATCTGAAGTCTGCAGAGGGCGGAGGGCGGTATTATTGGACGGCCTCTTGGGCGGTCTTGAGCAACCTCCCCATCAAGAGAAGCTTTCAATCACATGACCATGACCTGCCCTTTCTAGTTCGGTCTATAATAAATTCGAGCGCATTGCATTGTATATACATATGTAAATGTATCTAAATGATATCTCTTATTTTTCTGGGCACAAGCTAGGCAAGAAAACGCTAGGTTGTATAATATTGTTGTAGAAAGCTAGTTACGGTATTGAATCTCTACCCAGAGCCTGATATGGCTACACATATCCATCTAGAACTGGACACTACCTTTCTACGTAAATAGTCGACTATTAGGCATTGATATTATGTTATTTTACATTGACGGCTTGCAGCGCGTTTCTTTCTCTTCCAAGGCCGGAGTCTGTAGACTCAAATCATTATCACTATGTTTTTGAATGTAGCAGAGTTGTCTAGGGAGTGGAGATTTGTATTCGCTACCCTGTCTGTTGTATGTCTCAGCAAGTACAAACAGTGATTAACTGCGCTTGCTCATATGATGAGATATCAAAGTTAAAGAGCCAAAAAAAAGGTAAAAAAAGATAAACAGTTGGTTCAAATACATGGTTGTCGGACGACCGAGAAAAAAAAAAAAGAAACACTAATTCTATGGTTGGACAAACCTGAGATTAGGTTGCACAGTTAATACAGTGGATATAAAGTAGCTTAACGACGGTTGTTGCCCATGCCGAGGATCTGGACCATGCGGATGAAGATGTTGATGAAGTCCAACTCAAGGCTGACGCACTCGTTGACCACATCACGCTTGATCAGGCCGCGCTCGGCAAGACGAGCATGGTGCAGAATCTTCTGCACGTCATAAAGAGTGAAACCACCGAAAACAGCAAGACCACCGTACAGCCAGAGGCGCTCAGACCACATCAGAGTGCGAACCGCAGTAGCAGGGAGGACCATAGGGGCGAGTCCAGAGAGAGCAACGATGGTCACGCCGGCAAGAAGGGGACCGCCCAGGTATAGGTACTTCTCCTGCTTGGCAGTGGCACCGACAAAAGCGATTGAGCCCATCATACCAACAGTGTAAAGACCAGCGCGAGCGAGAATAGCAGGGTTCATGAACATCAAGGGGGAGAGAAGAGCAGCCTGGGTAAGGTTGAAGAGAGTCCAGCAGCCATACTTCATGACGTAGCTAATTGAACAGTTAGCTCATTTTGTTTTCCTGGGAAACAAGAAAGAGAAGGCGAAAAACTTACTTATCCGGGGAAGTGTAGAAAGTGCCGTACATGGAGCCGATGCTGCCAACGAGACCGACACCCATGACGAGCCACGGGTTCATGGCCATGAGACGATAAGACCAGCCGCTCATGTGGAGGGCGCGAGCAGCAACACCAATGATACCAATACCAAGACCAGTGTGCATGAAAGTTTCGTTCAAGAAGCTCCGCTCGTAATCAGGCATACCGCCGTCCTCTCTCGTTTCACGGTTGAAGATGAAGTTGGTTGCTAGAACCGTACCACCAATAATGGCAGCGCCATACACCAGTTTCTGGGTCATGTTACCACCCTGTGCAGGGTTGAAGCTCTGCTGCATGTATGTACGGCGGAAGGCATTTTGGAAGTTCTGACGGGACTTGGCGAAGATCGAGGACGAAACGCCCTGAGGCTTTGTTGCTTGGGTGGGCTTGATGGGAGAATTGTGAATGAATCGGGCGGTTTTTGTGAGCTTAGGGACCTGGCGAAGCGCCGAGGATACAGCGAACGGGCGCCGTAAAAAGAAAGCCATGTTTGGGATGGGGATGTGTCGAGAATCAAGATTGAGGAGATGTTTAAATGTCGGGCCCACGGGTGATATGGAGACGATTACTCATGTTCCGCCTGCGACCGCTTAAGTCCGGAAAATTCCAGAATTAGTCACGTGGGTCAAGAAGTGGGATGGATTTGTAGACTCACAGTGGACTCATAGTGAACTCCAGGGCTCACTTTAATTTTTTTTTATCAGATCGTCCTGATTACAAATACGTCATCTTCTTTTGATTTCGGTTTCGGCTTCGGTTCGATTTCAGTCATGGCCTCAAGTCTAGAGACGATCAGCCTGCCACATCTACCATTGATGCCCGTGCATGTTGCTCTATATCGCGATGTTCAAAATGCCGCCTCCCTGAAAGGCCAACTTCTCGCCGGTCATACAGAATTCGAGTATGCATTTATTGACGCAAGCATGGCATGTTTATTTGTTCTCGAGAACTGAGAAAAGGAACTAGTCCACTAACACCAAGCGACAGGTTCTGTCAAGGGCTCACGCTACTGCTGCAGTATTCAGAGCAGTTAATGATTACATGCACAGTCGACTGAAATCTCATAATGTGCATTCTGAGATCGTGTTCTCATTGAACCCTACGAATAATGTGGGTTGCCAATTCTAGGAATTAGCTGCAATTTTGCCACTAAAGCCGGGGCTAACACGGACTTAGATCACTGAATCATTCCGTAGATTTGGTATTACCGATTCAACCAAGGACCTTTTAGTGATCAAGGTCTCCGTCTCTCCGGAGATAACACATGAATCCGTTGCGGCCCACTTGGATAGCTCGGTTCAAGGAACACCTGTGCCTTTCGATGACCAGACACTCTCCAAAATCTCTGATATCAACAAGATCAAGAAAGCGTACAAGCTAGGTGCTCTGCCTTCACCAACGGCCAAGGAGAATGATGAGGCCAAGCAACGACTCGAAAATTCCTTGTTGAGTGCAATCGCCTTGAGGGGATCATGAGCAATTGCCTATATCAACCAACCCAATCCACTGTGCCCGAAATCCCTAAAATTGCTCTGGGACGAGTGGGAAATGTATTCATTTTCCAAGCTCTCGCTGTTCTCTAGTGCGGGTTATATTGAGCTCCAAATTGGCTTCACTTGAGAATATGCCCATCATCAATCACAAGCAGATCACCATGGTTTTGCTGAGATCTACTATTCCTCGACCCCAAGGTTGAGCAAAGGACACTTCAGATCTCTCTGTCGAAACAGTGCACGAAGTTAAGATAATGATAAAAATTGAATGAAATGTTCCAGAGGCGCAAGGCATGTTTTTATAGTTTGACGCGTCTGATTCTAGCCGCTTGTTTAATGTGATACAGCACAGTAAAAATGCTTTTACTCAAGTCGAGAATTAGCTGATCGCATCAAGCATTCAGCATAAACATATTTAAAACGAATCCATTCTGTTGGGGTTGAATGTAGTTGATTGCCCAGCCGAACTATGTTATCGACTCCAAACTTTGCCAAGACCGCGGGCGATCGACCGTTAAATCGAAACATTGAACTTCAATCTCAACGCAACTTCTCCTGCATACCGAACTTGCATACACATTATATTGTTTTTATTTCGGTACAAACGCTGCCTAGGAGATGTCTGATATAGCAAACTCGAGCAGTACACGCGACTCGCCCTGATCAATCAAGCAAACACCCAAAGACGCGACTCGACACGATGGCCAACATTGCAGATGTGATCATTCTGTCATCCTCTCCAAATCCACCACGGTCGCCACCTTTGGGTAAGCATGATGCAAAGCCGGTACCTCACGCCTTGCCACGAGGTGCAACGCCACCGCCAATGGGTTCGACACCCGATTTAGCTCAACCTCACACGCGTTCCCGTTTTTTTCCCACTCCAATCGCGAGCACCAAGTGTCCTGAGGACGTGACGAAACCAAAAAAGCGATCGACAAAGAAGGATCCTACTTCAAGTACCAGCAAGCAAACTGCACCGAGCAAATCCCGGCAGAAGGCGAAGAAAGTAGCAGATGGGCCAGGAACAATTGTGCCTGGGGACCCTCAGCCAGAGACTGTTGGCACCCAAAATGTCCAATTGAAACCGACTAAAGGGCTTCCTCGAAAAAATGCCAAGAG
The DNA here is from genome assembly GCF_000769745.1 of Penicillium expansum. Taxonomy (NCBI): domain Eukaryota; kingdom Fungi; phylum Ascomycota; class Eurotiomycetes; order Eurotiales; family Aspergillaceae; genus Penicillium; species Penicillium expansum. The sequence continues at coordinate 130,359 of NW_015971532.1, forward strand.
AAATGATGCAGGAAACATGACGCTGGCTGGGAAAGTTACAAAGACAAGCGGTGACCCACCAGCAAAGAAATCCAGCAAAGGCGGGAAGAAGACGGTTGCCACAAAATTATCTCCTTCGGAGGATGCTCCCGAGAAATTAACCCCCAAGCCCAAGGAATCCAATGTCTTAGGAACGGGTGAGGTGTTGCATCTGGACGAGGCAATGAGAAGAAGGATGGACTGGACACCACCAAGGGAGACCGCTTACGAAGAAGTCGCTACCGTGAACGATAGCGGAAGCCAGGATAAAGACCATGATCTGAACCTTACGGGTGGGTTTGGCAAGCTGCTATCCGATTATAATTACTCTGGATTGGCTTTAAATCCCCGCGACCTTGTGCATAATGCAAATGGCGGAGGACCAACAAAGCGTCGACGGATAGAGCTGGTCAATCCTGAAATTCAAGCATTACTCAATGGAGGGTACTCTGATTCAAGTGATCAGAAATCTGCCCAAGGAGAGAATATGACATCTTTGAGAAAGCCCAAAAAGACAACCAAGGGCAAACCTAAGAAGTTTACCACCCTGACGGCGCGTATGACTGCTCAATATTCAACAAATGATGCAGAAGAGGATGAACCGGTGATTGATTGCCTTCCGGACATCAGAACGACAAAGGGAAAACGAAGAAAGGCCAAAGAGACAGAGAAACAGTCTTCGTTCACTTTGCTTTCCCCGGGAGCGGCTGTCGAATTTCTAAATGATCAAGATCTTGTATTCGGCACGTGCAGTCAATTGGAAAGAGATGATTCGCCGCAGACTCTGCGAGAAACTCAGCAAGCCATCCATGTGTCCGAGGGTCTTTCGTATCCGGGGGGGACGCGCGATAAGGACTCCAGGGCGATTCAAGAATCATCTACTCGTTCTGTATCAAGGTTGGCAGGCTCCAGAAATATGTGGTGTGTTGGCGCCAGAGACACTGAAGGGTCTTTGATTCAACCAGAAACACTTAGAGTGGTAGACTTGACAGATGAGGGAGAGCCTCCTACAAAAAAGACCCATGATAACGTGGAACAAGCAAGCCAAAAATCTCTTCGGAGGGACTGGTTTGAGCTTGAATTCGCAGACATAGATTCACCTCCAGAAAAGAGACCATCATCGCTACCATTGACAGAAAGGAGCTTGGATTCAGACATGCATGTTCAAGTTCCAGTTCCAATCCCGGCAGCTACAGCTACGGCCATGGCCAAGGCGAAACCTGCGAAACCTGCCAAGCCTGCAAAGGTAGCAAATAAAACCCCGATTGAAGCGGTTGATGCCCAGCCAACTACCTCGCAAGCGCCCTCAATGCCACAATATACAGGATTTACAGACGTGGAGTTGTCTAAGCAGATCTCCACTTATGGCTTCAAGGCAGTCAGGGGCCGCAAGAAGATGATCGATCTCCTTCAACAATGTTGGGAATCGAAACACGGTAGCAATCCTACTTCTGACAGCCAGCCTATATACCAACCCGAGCAACCGAAAGAACTTGCCTCTAAAATGGACAATGTCCCCGAACCCGCCTCGGTTGCGAAGGCGAAGGCGACGGTCAAGTCTAAATCAGGAACATCTATAAAAAGCCAAAATTCACTTGGCGCGACAAAATCAACTTCTGCCTCGCAAACCAGTCTCCAGACAACCCCAAAGAAAAACTTAAGGAATCCCATCACTGGGACTTCTTCGTCATTCATTGATGTAGAAGAGATTCAAGACTCAGAAGAAGAAATCATCCCCTCTCCAAGTCAAGTACAAAAGCACTATACCGACATCTATTCAAAATCCAAGACAGGCAGCCGGGTGCAACACCACTCCTTGGATATCCTCACAAAAAGACCAACATCAAGCCCGACCAAGCCCAAGGTTGTTTCTAAGATGTCAGTCAAAAGACCATCATCCTCTGCATCCACCAAAGCCACGCAAACAGCAGAATCCTCTAAAGAAATCAGCCTGGCAGAAATATCTGCAAAGATCACCCAGGCTGTTCGCGCCCAGCCTCGGCTCTCACCACTGTCATCATCTCGCGGTAGCCGTAGTCGACCGACATGGCATGAAAAGATCCTGATGTATGACCCTATCGTTCTGGAAGATTTCACAGCATGGCTCAATATCGAAGGGCTTGGACTTGTGGGTGAGGATCGCGAGGTTGGCACTGCATCTGTCAGGGAATGGTGCGAAAGCAAAGGAATCTGTTGTTGCTGGAAAAAGAATGCCAGCTGGTAAAGGGGCGATTTTTTATTGCATTGCATTTCTATTTTAGATACCCGGTGCACGAATTGGCATTACACGATCATACTACATACACCCATTGACGTGTTCTCTCGGAAATAAAACAAACAGATTTGCTTTTCTTCCCATCTACTGCAAGAAATATCTCGTACTTCACTTAACTACAAGACGAAAAGTCCACAGTATTCAAAATACAAGCATTTATGTACTCAAACAGCAAATCTTGTCACCATGTCCCATTCCCCTTTTCTCGGTCATACACTTCATCTCGGACAGGACAGGAGGATGCAAATAGGAAACCAAACACACGAGGTATGATAAATTGTCTAGAGAATAGCAAGGACGAAAAGGCTCACCACAATCACAGTAGACTATGGTGATTTCTGGGGTCAAGGTCCGACTGGCAATTGAGTTAGCCCTGTTTCCCAAAGACAAGTAATCGGAACGTGGATATTTCGATTCATAGGAATTCTAGAAAAGAATGAAGACGTACCTCGTAGTGATCCATGAGATTGGCTCTGTAGGAACCGTCGAGACAGTCCTGTAGCTGTGCGTTCTTCTGCTGAAGCTGTGTGATCTGCTCCTTCAGGTCCTCGGTCTGTTTCGTGAGACTCTCAATAAGGGCCCGCATTTGCCCAGCCTCACCACGCACCCAGGTCTCACCGGTGACACGGTCAGTGACTTTGCATGGGATGTTAAGGATCAGGCAACAAGCGCAGCCTCCAAGATCGGGCGTGCACTTCATCTTCTTGAGCTGGAGACCAATTCAAATGCGTTAGTATGGTATTCCAGGTCAAAGCCAGCGTGATATCGGAATATGGTAGGCATACCTTGCAACGATCACAGGCCTGACCGACACGACTGTGGGACTTCGTGACCTTGGCTCGCACCATGGCTGACCAGTCGGGCTCTGGGTCGTAGCGGCTGCGACGAGTCTTCTTGGCCTTCGGGACATGCTCGCTGGGTGTGTCGTTGACGAGGTCGTCGTCGGGGATTGTAAAGTCTGGAGTATCCATGATGGGATTGGACGGTATTGTTCTGGATGGTGTTGTTTCTGGAAATGATGGTTAAATGGGTTCCCATCTCGTCTTCTTATGCAAAGCACCGAAGAAACAGTTTGAGTCTGTGTCTGGGAGCTTGGAGTACTTGCCTTTCATTTTCAAGGCTGGTTCCAGGTAGGATTCACTTTTCTTGTGTTTTCTTTTTACCTATCCAGAGAAACGATCTGCTTCAGATCTCATTCTGGACACAAAGCCTTTATCTTTGGGAAACTCCCTTTGTATGGCTTCGCTGTCTCAACGGAGCGTATAACGATTAGACTGTTTCACCCTTTATCTTTGTTAGATCTAGAGATTCTCACTCAGGGTCTCTGAGTCAAGGACAGAGCTATTGTTATATACGCATGGCTATTTTGCACGTGGCATACCTTGTCATTGTTCTAGAAATTTTCAGTCTTAGACCCCCAACCTTTCTTTTTCTTTGCCTTCTTTCAATGAGAGTTGCTGATCTTTTTTTTTATTATTCTTTTCGATGTCTATACACCTTGTCTGAGAGGAAGGAGAACCTATCTCTCAGATCCCACGTGAACGGGAAGTTCAATCTTCGCGTTGGAGGTATAGAATTAGAACTATGTATATCCCATTGTTAGATGCATCTTTCTTTGACCCAATGATAATGGTTTAGTACTTGCCAGTGCAATATAATTTCTATACGTGGCTATGTCCATTTGCCAACGCTTTATCAAGCTAACCTCACCAGCTTTACACATATTTCTTCAGTATCTTCCTCATATACAATATTTACTCGTGAGTTATTATTCCCAAAGATGTGTAACAAGAATAGTTGGCCGCTTCGGCGGCCTTATGTCTATCTGGCAGTCTTTTTAATAGATATTTTGCTTGCCTTCTTCAGTTCCATACACAGACGGCAGAAGAAGGCGGAGATAGGTTTAATTTGTGAAATAGACTTTTCTATGTATAACAGTTGAAATAAAATATAAACATCGGCCTTCAGAAATGAGAGCTTTGGAAATTCGATAGCTAAGTGCATGGCTACGAGTATCATCCGCATCTACGACATAGTAAATCTTAGCAGGACGGGAAATTGGCTCTCGGTTGTATACTAGTATTACCTTTTTAAGGAAATGACCAATAGACCAACTTAATATCCAAAAATAGCTGCTCGGAGAAAATCTAAACCTTTTAGGTCTTCACAGCCCCAGACCGGAGCCACTACTCCATCATCCTAGATGCTGCACTCAGCTCGAAAAGGAAAGTTCAACAGAACATAGTTGTAAATCTATGAGAAATGTGATAGCAGTGAAAATGAAATTTGAGATAAAAGATAAGAATAAAATTTATAGAAAATGGTGTAATAGCAAGCGATGTCTCCCAGCTCTGCAAACATAGTCCTATCAAATCCAAGGCTGATCATGACAATAATGGGGGCAAGGGTCGGATAAAGAGTCGATCAAGTTGGACCTTGGAATAGGAAGAAAAGAAATAAAGAGACCATTGAAAGAAAAAGAAAAAATCCTGAAAATGAATGAGCAATGAGAAATGAGAAGAGAGAAAAAGAATGAAAAAAAGAATGGCTCATGAATCTATAAGGTCGCATCCTCACTGTCAGTCTCCGACTCTAAGGACTGAGCTCGAGTTCGTTTTCGAGACACAGTAGGTGACATAGGAGCAGGGTCAGACATAGCAGATGGCGATTCGCTCGAACGATCACGATGTTGTTGTTTTGCATCCAGAAGCCGAAGTTGAGTTCTGCATTGATCAGGCGAGTACAGCCTGGTACCTCCGAGTTCTTTCATCTAAAAAAGAAGATCAAAAGACACATTAGAACTTTTTCTGTTTCATATGGGCATAGGAAAACTCACCTTGTCCGAAAGGTAATGGAATTTATCTTTTGCCCAGATCCCATGGGCGTGGATCAGGAGTTTTATCTAGCAGAATTTCATATCAGCACGGACTGCTCAACACATGTATACTCCAGCCCAGGGAGCTTCTTTCATACTATGTGTTGCGGGTGGGGTACATACTCACATCTGATTCTTCCCAGCGCACCATTCGCTCTCGGAGGCGGCGATGAAGACGCATCTGCAGACGCGCCTCGGAGGCATCTTTATTAAATCTCTCCCGGAACTCCTGACGCACGACCTTCCAGGCCGTTGCTTTATCACGCAGTTCTTCAACGAATGCGTCTTCGTCTTCTCCTTGTGGGTCGCGCCGTCCGCGGCCTGGAGCCCGGATCTTAGGGAGTATGTGTGAAGTTGGCTGGATGTGCTGCTGACGATTTTGCTCCATTCGGAGAACACCCTCTGGATTAGGAGCGATGTTGATTGGTGTGTGGCTGGCCTTCTCGAGCGAGGGCGTCTCCGAGGATGGAAGTTTGGCGCGCTTGGCTGGGGGTGGACCCTGGGGCGACGGGCTAGGCGTCTGTTCCACGCTATGCGGGATGCCGCTTGGGTCCGTAGCATACAGGTAGGCGGGACTGGGAGCTGAGGAGCGGGGGAAATCATTCGGGAAGGGCGCAGAGATACCAAGACCCAATGGTGCTGAGAGGGGATCATTAAAGTTGTATTGGTAATCTTGTGTGTGGTAGCCTTGGGAGTGGTGACTGATTGCTGGGCTGGGATTAAACGAGCCACCCGGAAGACTGACTGGTGTCAGGAAGCTAGACTGGGCTAGAGGCTCTGTGCAGTAAGGGCTGGATCCCAAGAATGGGGTCTAGATCGTATACGGGGTCAGTTTATGTTGCAAAAGTATACAATGTCCTGTGGCAGAAGTGCGTAGGTACATACCGGTGGCATTGGGGGCCAATGGGCTGGAATGTCTTCATAGTACTCTGTCAACTCCTCAGAGGGGATGTCCGAGCGATTAGACATGATGTTGACTGGTTGCTCTCAAGAACATAAAACACGGGGAAATTCACTGTCCACTGCGTTGTCTGAGTGGGGAGAATAAACGCCGAAGCAGCAGAATGTGAAACGAGATATGAAACTCGAGGTAAGGGAGGATGTGGGACTGCAGGCGGCTCAACTTTTAGGGTTGTATGTGTATATCAAAGGCCTTTTCGCTCTGAGTGTTGAAGAAAAGATTCACGTTCCCAACCATCGACGGTAGTCGATCTTATAAGATTCATGCGAGCAAGAAAAAAGAGGGGAAGATTTAAAAGCAAGAAAGATGCACAATTCCGCTGTCCTCCACTTCGAGGGATATCACAGCCAGCACCGGGATGCCTCGTGAGGCAAGATGTGAACAATCAGTCGAGGTATTAACCATAGGCTCAGAGGGCACCAAAACAGAGATCAGTACCGCCGATGAGCGTTATGCCGCATTAGAACGTAGGGAAACTAATGAAAACTCGACGAGAGCCTATATTTAAGCGCTGCGGGCTCAATAGTTCAATATTGATATCCATATTCCGCCCCCATCCCTGACCGGGGGCTCAGACTCTGCATTGTGAATAGGAATTAAAGTGAGTCTGTGGATTTAGACCCACTGCAATGGGCCAAAATAAAATAAAAAAGGGAAAAGAAAAAAAGCAAAAACGCAAAAAAAACGCAGGAAAAATGTGTGCTGCTTAGGGTTGTGGATGATCCTCCACAAAGGAGCCAAAGCGTAGCGCTTAGAGCTCTGGAGAGGTCCAGTGGATGGATTAGGGAGGAGCCCCCATCAAAAACCATAATATCCATAATATCCATACTAAACCCGTCAATTACCATCCTGGGTCTCTTTTTAGTTACTTTGTAGACATAAAACGTTCAACTGCCCCCAAAGCTGATATGGCCCCCCTTCTCATAAAGATATTCTGCCCCAAGTCAGCCTTGTTGACAGCCTATCTACTCTAATGATGTTTCATTTTGGCAGCCCCCACGAGCAGAAAAGAAGAAGACAAAAAAACCCTCAACTTGACGCTACTGGATTCCAACACACCGGTTGTGGGATGGAAGGGAGGGATCACGATCCTTCTCCATGCATTCTCCATTCCCCATGCAGAAGCGTTGTTCAAGATGGGCGGCTCTCGACTGGCCAAAGATGGTTCAAAAATCCTCTGAGGCTGACAAGACCCCACGAGCCGCTTGGTGGCTTTGTCCACGGAGAATTCATGACCGCTGGTTAAGCGCTGATGCACACACCCGGTAAACCCCGGTCATCTTGAAGGCGCAGAACAACCTTGGAACTTTCTTTGTTATTGTTTTTTTTTCAGTTGATTTTCTTGATGTTCTTGCTTCTGTGGGGATCTTGGGGTAAAAAAGAAAGAAAAGACTAGTATCGTAACTGTTTTTTTTTTTTGGTTTTTTTCCCTCTCTTCTCCAATCTCCGGTTATCGTTTGCTTTCCGGCACATCGGTCAGCTCTCTCCGAGCCACGTCCTGCTTCTAAGCGCCCGAAAAAAAGCCAGGCGTGTCTGGGCCGAACTTAATACGCTCATTTCATTTTGATCCATCTGCACATCACCTTTTAGGAAAAAGGCACTGCATATTGGGAGCTGGGAGCTGATAGCTCCCAATCTTGGATGGTGATAAACCAACATTGACGACCTTATTTGGCCCCCAATTCAGCTCTGGGGCTAGATACCGTGAGATATTAGGTTTACACATGCATTAAGGATTCATCGCCAACATTGGGCTGGAATACAGTGTTCTCCTCAATTCGACTAGGTTAAGGATCTCTCAGTCGGGCTGCAACTCCATGAATCAAAAGAAACTCATGCTTTGAAGATCTGCGTTCCTTTGTGGGGCAACACTGAGACCTTCTAGACTACCCTACCCGTATTGTGGCTATTGACTATTGACTATTTCTCACTTTTTCACCGTTGTATGGGAACTTCTGTTATTTCTGACATTATCTTATGTGCTGACCATTTATCCAAAGTACATACTTTTTGGGGGCCGAATGCTCTTATAGGTGTCTAAAGACGAAGTGCTCCGAGATCAATAGATACCCTGGTAATGTAATATTCTCAGGATCCCGAGGAGAGCGCCCGCATGAAAGCGGCAGCTAAGAAGAAAAGCCCCCAACAATCCGGGACGTAGAACTACAGATGTACCGGCCGGTTTCCATGCATACAGAGTAAATCAAGGCAGTAAAGGACTACTAACTACGGACTACTCCGTAGGTAAAGACTAAATGAGAATCAGAATCCATAGCGGGCTACTACTGACATTGAATGGCATAAAATGACATAAAATGACCCCCGGGTAGCATCGTGAAACTGCGTAGGCTGAGCAAACATGGCCCCATAGACTTGGGGCCAGAATACGGAATACTTCGTACATCTTCTCATTTCCCGATTCGATCATAAAAAAAGGCCCGAGAATCAAAAGGTGGGTATCAAATCCCGGGAGATAACCAAACTAGAACGGCAGCGGGTCTTCCCGTGCCGTCAACCCATTTAGGGCCCATGAAGACTCTGCGCATCATCCAACAACCAACATAACATGACTGACATATAGTTATGCCATGCTGGGGCCGAATTTTCCCATAGCCAATCATCACTTAACGAGAATTGTTCACACGGTGATCATCGGTTTCGTCCTCGTCCCCCGAAAACCCATCTAAACTATCATCACGATGAGGTCCCTTATTGTGACCATTGCTTTCCAGGGTATCATCAGCTGCGATGGAAATACCACGAGCGCCCCACCGGTTGTGGTTTGATTGGCCATCTACCCCTTCCTCCTCGTCTCGAAGGTGCTGTTCTTCATCTGCGGAGCCTCGCGATGCCCGGAAATTCACCACGCGATTTACCAGCCAGCTGTTTCCATAGTCTTCGGAGTCAACGACACCACCATTGCGAAGCTTGACTCGCTGGCGCGAATAGTATACCCATGCAAAGTCGACATAGAAGGCAGTCTGTACAATGCCAAACACGACCGCGATCCAATCATTGAAGGGCTCCTTTCTAAAGAGGCGGACTATCCAATTGAGGATGTAGAATGCTCTGTAGGAGCCCAGAGCAAGGAGGTAATATGAATCGATCACCGTGGGGACAGTTGTCTGGCGAAGGAGAAGGAGCTGTGGCAAAACACACACAGACTCAAGAATAATGGAGAAAGCCCAGAAAAACTAATTGATCAGATCAGTTAAGCTGCAGAATATGGATAATCCGGGTTTGACCAACTTACCTCAATGACCCATAAATTGTAAGGCTCTCTGTCGAGAAGCCAGATTGAGATAGGTGCCAAAACAACGGACCCAACCACAGACCACGAACCGAGCTTCCAAGCTCGCTCCCTCTCTCTCGTCCGCGGGTATACTTTCATCATCAAGAAGATCAGGTATGAGGACGAGATGAGGTAGAATAGCTTGAAGGAGACATTCCAAATGCTGTGCCACGTGCCGCTCGTGTATGTGTGGGGATCAAATAGATCAAGATAACGAAATATGAAGACGACGCCGTAAAGTATCTGCGTGAGGAGTGAGACACCTAAATCAAACGCATGTGTCAGTAAGCTCTGCAAGGTACATAGGCAATCGGATTGATACAAGGGGTGTACGAACCCTCGGCGCTCTTATTCTTGTGAATAGCCCAGAGAAGGACACATATTGAGCCTGCATGAGACAGGTCTCCAATTATACGAAAGACATTCCAAGCCACCATGGCTAGAGGGGTGTGATCGGAGAATCAAACAGTGAGTTGAACGTGGGGCGGGTGTGGACACCTGTCAAGCTATCACCATTGACGTCGGCGCCAAGTATCTGGCAGAATGGGAGAATCAAGTGGCGTTGAGTAGATTGCAATGGAAAGGAATTCTTTTCTGAGTATGTACGTTCCCTCCAATGAGATCAAGGTGCAGGGAGATGCAAGAGTGAAGGTATATTGGCGCTGTTGGAGTGACTGGGGGAGTTCGTTATCGGCGATCCACATGAGCTCGGGCCGCGTGTACCCTCACGTGAGGTTGACGTCAGCGCGTAACTCGAGGCTCTGGAGTCGTTGGATGGCGAGAAATATGGTGGAATAATTTTATTATACAATGACGAAAGAGAGAGTTGAAATTTCGGAGTTTCTATCTTGTTGCCTGATGCCTGGTGATGGTTGACATGTGCTGTTCAACATTGCGGTCTTCGATGTATATATTCGGGGGTACTGACAACATATAAAACAAGTACACAAAATATCCATGGATATTTGACTGACGATCGGACTTCGAAGAATTAAACATACTGTGATCAACATTGCTCTTGACAAGCCATATAGTCCATGTTTTACCGAATACTCTTGGAGGAGATGAACTAAAGAAACGAAAGATGCGGGGAAGTTTATGAGCGAATACTATGAGGACGTACAACTTACCCGATAGATATTTGAGTCATTGAAAGTTGATTCGAGGCTCTTCTTAAGCTTCTCGAGTAATACCGATGATCTGGGATTCTAGTTAAAACCAAGATCTGTTTATTTGCGCTTGTGACTGTGGTAGATTCGAGAAGGCCTAGATGCTCCGGGTGATGCAGGCGACGCGGTGAGATTCCCAAAGTAGACGTAACTGCTGTAACATGAGCACCTAGGCAGTACCCAATGGTCATAACTGGCATCGTTAATGTCGCCCGGTGTAGCGACCAATGATTTAGTAAGAACGAGGCTTGGCCTGGTAGGAAGGACCCTATTTCATTGTAGAACGGTTGGAACAGTTGATTGGGTAAAAACAGCAAGGAATTGGTTATATTCGAAAGGTTCTTTTGTTGTTTTAGCTGAGAACTCAATAATATTGGAAGCATCTGATGAACACATCCAATGGATATCTTTTTTGGCTTTGTTGATCGAGGAACTTGATATTCCTAGATCTGATAGAGAAACCTTTTCCAATTTATTAAAACAGGGTGATGCAAGTCATATTTACCCCAGCGACTCTTGGCAGTATCTTTTCCCATTGATAATATGCCGCACCAGGCAAAATCCAGCACACCTGATCCTCTGGGTGCATCATCCTCCTAACTGGAGATACTCAACCATTACCATTTGATATCTCCCAGCCAATTGACGATGCCAGGAAATCCAGTAGTCCTGGTTGACTTGGGGATCTTGGGGATTAGCGATCTTGTCGATTGTCGCTAATTGGAGATTGACAGGGGGATGGACTGTTTGTGTGACAAAGAAAATGCCGGCAGGATTCTGAGAGGCTAGACTTGAATATATACACGCCTTGAATGAACCCCGTGCAGTATTATGACAAAAAACAAATGCTGGTAGGGTCCTCCAGGCCCCATACCCCATAACACGCATACCCTCAACGACGACCTGCATGGGAGGCAGAGAGGGGAAATGGTACCCCGGTGGCTTTACACGAAACCGTCTTGTGGCTGATCTAGCCCGCCAAGTTTCGGGTTGGACGGAGACTTCTACTTCTGTCAATTGAATGATGGTGATTGCGGGATGAGTTCCCGGGGCCACTGGATGCCTTTGCAATAATTAGGCCCTCGGGCACATCGTTGACTCGCATTGGGCGTGTCCTGTCATCCTCGCACGGTGTTGTGAGATCTCGCCGGGTCACCGGATTTTGGAACAGGCCACTCGCGGGTCTCTTCGGCCCAAATGTCTCATGGAAACTGCCGGACGTGGTTATCTTTGCTTCTGCATCTTGATGTCGGTCGAATTGGATCACAGGACGAGTCATAAATTGTGACAGGGCCCCTGTCCGGGCATCGGTTCCTAGGCCAGGGAAGAACGGGTTGTGGAATGCACCGGAGGGGAGTGGTTGGAGGCGCATTTGAATCGACACTGAATTTTAATTTGATTACATGAAGAGTCTACATTTGATATAAGGAGAAAAAGCACATTAAGGAAATGATTTTACGAGTGACAGATATATAGAGAGAGTTAATAGAGGGGTTAATAGGTAAATAGATCCTGGGAAGATTAGAAGAATGATAGAAAATCAAAACATTCAAGTAAAATGATTTAAACATCATCAAGACCATCAAGATCATCAACTATATAAACTTTATATTATATAAAAAACCATGAGAAGCTATATAAACCATATAAAAAAACAATATCTACAAGTTGCCCTATTATTACTTTGTTGTGATATGAGGTGACTCCATCCCCGCTCTCTGCCTTTCCTCACAACTTCCTCTCTCCTCTTCCTCCTTTCTCTTTCTCTGTAACCTTGTCTCTCTCTCTCTTTCTAACTCACACTCTCTTTCTCCCTGGGTGTCTTTAAAGTCTCTACCATTTTTTTTCTTTTTTTCCTTGGGGGTTCCTCTCCTCAACCTTACCTCCCTCCCAAAGTCAACCCATCACCCTCCCAGCCTCATGTTCTCCCCGTATTCGGAAGAATTCGAGGTCCCCGAATCGACACTTCGACCATGCGATTTTGATCTGTGAGCTTTCCCTTTGATTTCCCACCCACCTACATAGGAGTTAAAAACACTCCGGTCGGACTTTGGACTGCTCTGTGTCGCAATCTATACCTTCCTATTGTCCCTGTTACCTTTGTCAATCTGGTTCTGCCTGGGATGCGCCTGTGTCATCGTCTTTAGTGTAACGCTTCCCGAGAGTTGACTAAGGCGCCCCAGTACCAGATCCTGCTAACCCCCCTACGCGGCCTTTTTGTATGTACAGATGAATCGGCACAGTGTGATTGAAAACCGCGTGTGTCTTTCACCATGTCGTAAGTCCCTTCGTCTGTGATCTCCGTCCGGCCTCCAGCTGTGGGAGGGAGACTGGGCTGGAACTCAAGTGCACTGGGTCGCGTTCTTATTACATTGCCTCAGCTCATCGCATGTCTCTTCTATTCTCTGACTCTTTGTCTCATTAGTTCCCCCCCGACATCTAAGCGCCTTAAGACGTCGGCAACTACCAGCGCCCCCCAGCACATGCTTGCCCAACAACAGATCCACCCATTTCACCGCGTCCCAACCTTTGAAGGCATCCCGATTCCGACTGCTCCTATACCCCAACAAAACCTCGGCGCTTCGCGCAAACGTCCTCCTTCTCCCACGGGATCGTCAGCCATGATGGCAGCCCAAGGGAATCCTACGGGTGGTGTGATTGATGACCCCGGTGCAATTCCCACGGTCGAATCTACACCGAAGAAAAAGGGACGCACAAACACCCCATGGACCGCAGAGGAGGAGCAAAGGCTTAAAACAATGCGCGACGCCGGGCGCAGTTGGAGTGAAATTGCCAAGGTGCGCGCGCGCCGCTTTTTATAGGCTGAAGCTATGGGTTGCTGACCTGGGTCTTTTTTTTTACTTGTCGCAGACTTTCCCGACCCGAACCGAGGGCAGTGTCAAGAAGCATTGGTACAAGGTACGCATTAGCAAGTGAATTTGGTAATACCACGTCTCGTCTTACTGACACCTTACGCAGGACATGCACTACGCGGAATTTGCCGAAGATGAGGTATGACCCCGATTTTTTTTTAATGTCCGTTGTCGCATCCGCCTCTGACGTTGCACAGTCTGTGAAGCTTCGCGAGGCGATCAAGGAGTACGAGGCGAATAAGTGGAAGGTGATCGGTCAGAAAGTGGGAAAGCCTGCCAAAGTGAGTATCGGAATCTCCTACATGTCATTATGCATGTCATCTAATCTTCGATATTTTCCGATAGGCCTGCGAACAGTATGCCAAAGAGCATTTCAAGAACGTCTGACCACCACGACGCCTCTGACGAAGTGATGATATTTTTTTTTTCTTAGCATCTTTTATGAATTTGGCATTATCTCCTCCGGATTCCCTGCAATTCCAGAGCGATGCAAGTTTCATCGGTGGCCGCTGGAGGTCACTGATTTTACAAGGCAGATGGAGTTGGTGATCTGGATCTCCTTTCAATATTATTCTTGGATTTCCTTTATATGATTTCTTGATATGCGCTATGAACACCTGCGCATCCTGTTTTGCGATCATGTTTTTCCTAAGGCGTTGTTTTGATATGACAAGCGCTGGTTTTTTTTTTTCTTTTTGGCGCTTTTGTGACCATCAATACCATATGATTCCCACTGGTTCCAGTATGAGGAAATTGTATAAGCAGAAATGAGAAACCCAATTGTGTTGTAAGTAGTAAATACCTTCGGAGTACTCCGTACATCCTAATGTAGTCCACCGATAAGGTGGAGGCGGAAAGCCAAAGTGGACAATCTTATTTTTTTCCCCGCGGCAATCAAATCTTCCCGCATTTTTGCCCCCCCCCACGGGAAATTGAATGCTTTTCACATCAATTGGATCAATTACTTACCTTTTACCTACTGTTACTTTGTTTTGGACTTGAAAAGCCTCTGATTTCAAGGTAACCTAAACCCAGCGCCTGTGTGATTGCCTGACTAAGTCCGCTGACGTTACTGTGTGTTCATAGTCACTCTTATCGGAAGGTAACACAACCTGTGCATTACAAGGGACGGCTACCATGAAGACGAGTAGTGTGGTATTCTCTCACGATCAAGGTATCTAGGACAAGCCTCCTGCATGAAGACCGGTGTTCGACTATCGTCGTTCTGAGATCATACGGTTCAACTTGATCTGGGTAATTCCAGCGAAAGGACTCAATGCGCTTTTTCTCTTGTCAGGAATTTAGGTGTGATACTGACACAATGGCAGCATGGCTTCAGAAAATGAAATCACCGCCCTAGCGGTGCACTCCAACAAGGAAGACCGGACGACATCCAAGCCTGAAACCCCCGGCGTGGCTAACAAGGATGAGCTACTCTACGCCGAGGCCACGACCAATCGCCGCAATCCCGTCGGATCACGTTTAGGCTCCGTTATTAGAGCTTTTGAGAACCAGCTCATTGAGTATAACCTGGAAGCGCGTGGTATCGAACGAGTTGCTGTTGATGAGCGCATGAAGCGCAACACGTGGATGTCGTACCTGCAAGTCTTCTTGCTCTGGATCTCCATCAACCTTGCGCCCAATAACATTACCCTCGGGATGCTAGGGCCTGCCGTGTATGGTCTCAGCTTCCGGGACTCGGCGCTTTGTGCTGTCTTTGGCGCCTTGGTTGGTTCCATCGTCTCCTCTTGGATGGCCACATGGGGGCCCGTTTCCGGGATCCGGACATTGGTACGTAGCACATATCGAATCTGTCGGACTATTATTTGATTGAGAGGGCTAATTGGTGACCAGGCTTTTGGAAGGTATTCGATGGGCTGGTGGCCTAGCAAGATCATTGTTCTATTGAACCTTGTTCAGATGATTGGATACGGCTTGATTGATTGCGTCGTTGGCGGACAAATCTTGTCTGCTGTCTCCCCTGGTGGCATGTCCGTAGCTGTCGGTAGGTACTTTGGGCACTCTATACATTAATAGTGGTACTAATCTTGATATTATAGGTATCGTGATCATCGCGGTTATTAGCTGGGCTGTCGCCACATTCGGCATCCAAGTCTTCCACTACTATGAACGGTTAGTTTGAGAGATAATTGTAACGAGGGACAGTGTCACTGACAAGCCTCATATTAGATTCGCCTTTGTGCCCCAAGTAATTGTGGTTTGCATTCTTTTCGGGGTGTCATCCATGAAATTTGACTTGTCAACCCCCTCTACCGGCGATTCCCGGACATTAGCTGGCAATAGGTGAGTTTGCATATCAGATATCAGAATTGAAGCCCAAGTTTACTAACATAATACCAGGCTATCCTTCTTCTCCATCTGTCTGAGCGCCGCAGTCACCTACGCCCCACTAGCAGCCGACTTCTTCGTCTACTACCCCGAAAACACCTCTCGGGTGAAACTATTCAGCCTCAGCCTGGCAGGTCTCCTCGTCTCCTTCACGATGGCCCTAGTCTCTGGCGTCGGCCTGGGCTCGGGCATTCCAACACACCCAGAGTACGCTGCCGCCTACGAGAAAGGCCAAGGAGCACTAATCGTCGAAGGATTCGGCCCGTTGCACGGCTTCGGCAAATTCTGCTCTGTGATCTGTGCCCTAGGTCTGATCGCCAATACCGTTGCACCCACTTACTCCGCCGGCATCGACTTCCAGATCCTCGGTCGCTACGCCGAGGCAGTACCGCGCGTCATCTGGAATACCATTGCCGTCATTATCTATACCGTCTGCGCGCTCGTTGGTCGCAGCAACCTCTCTGAGATCTTCACCAATTTCCTCGCTTTGATGGGCTACTGGGTTGTCATCTGGATCGCCATCGTCCTCGAGGAGCGGTTCATCTTCCGTCTCCGTACTGGATATAACTGGGGCATCTGGCGGGATCCATCTAAGCTTCCCATTGGCATTGCGGCTTTCACTGCCTTTGTTGTTGGCTGGGTGGGCGCCGTATTGTGTATGGCGCAGGTGTGGTACATCGGACCCATTGCTAAATTGGTCGGCGAATACGGTGCTGATGTAAGTTGATTCCCACTTCCTATCTTGTCTGTTCGAGATACTAACTTATTACTCGCTAGATGGGAATTTATGTCGGGTTCTGTTGGACCGCGCTTGTTTACCCTCCTCTCAGATTCATTGAACTTCGTTTCGTGGGTCGTTAGGCATTGGCTGATATATGATGTCATGTCTAAGTATATGACTCGATCTGCTTCTTTCTTGGACGAGACTTTACACGTCTCAGTACATATTTACTTCCCGGGATGTGTTGAGGCTTCGCTTATACTACCGCACTTTTCTGGATATAGACATGTACATTGGATCAAAAGTGATGTATGGATAGACTCAAAAATAGATTTTTTTTCCTCTTTCCATTCGATACTAGTACTCCTAACACCAGTATCAAACAAGTTCTACCAACAGGACCCCCGACGAGAACTCATCTCATAGTAACTACAAACCCAAACGGACAATCATAGGTCAAAATCAAGAACCCCACCAACACTCTCATTTCATCTACTAGAGCACTATAGTACAAAAGAGACGGAGGAGCCACGGAGACAGAACAGAGACAGACACGCAGCATAATGTTCACACTGTATTGGGACTTCCAAGCAACAAGCAAAGAAAATCGCCATTAGATTTAACGGTACCAGTAGTCGGGCTTGACGTAGTCGGCGAAGGTCTTGGGCTCGACGTGAGGGGGGTGGTGGTGACCGTGGTCGTGGTCGTCTGAGCGCGAGAACGTTAGCATAACCAACAGATTATCATATACTAAGGCAAGAAAGAGAGAGCGGGAAACATACGGGAGTGGGGGTCCTCCTCGGGTCCGACGTAGTTCAGCTTGACCACGTTACCGCACTCGAGGCAGCGCTCGAGAGGGCGCTCGCGGGAGACCTAAATGTGTAGAGTCAGTTTCAAGAGCTGGAGATATTGGCCTTGGGCTTGGATGGGGCGGTCATACAGTCAACCAGTTGACCTGGTGGGAGTCTACGGGGAAACCGGTGCAACCGGCGTACTGCTCATCACCGGCGCCGTTGACGATGATGGGGTCTTCGATTGTGCCTGCATAAATCCACCCATTTGGTCAGCCAATGTTTCGGGTTTCGTCACAGAATAACGATCATGCGATTCCGCCGTATTTTGTAATTCAGGAATTGCGATGAGAGGTTGAGGAAGATGTCAAGGAGTCATACCCTTGCGGGAAGCATCAAGGGGACGCATGTCGAAGATGTCAATGCCCTGCATCTTTCCGATGAGTTCCAGACGCTCGAGACCGGTGGCCTGCTCGATATCGGAGGGAATGGTACCGGGCTTGGCACCCGGAGCGAAGAGGTCATCCTCGGTCTTGATCTCTATATACCGACAAGAGAAATAGATTAGTATTGGGTTTTATAGATATTGTTGTAGATATCCACTTGATGTAGAAAGACGAGCCGGGCCCGTGGCTCGGGAAAAGTATCCGCATGACCAGCACCCGAGGTTCCATAGCGTCCAATTGCACGCAAATTCTCGAGCGGGGGACTAGGTGAATATTTCTCGAGCCACAGAAGCTGGAAGGAAAGCAATTGACTGCTATGGGGTCGGGTAAAGCACTAACCGTCGAAGGTCAGGATCTTGCCCTCCTGCTTGGGAGCCCACTTCTTGTCGTTGGCTGTAAGAGTTTCGCGTTAGTCGGTAATCACAATAGATAATTCAAATCAATTGACTGCAAATAATCCCTTGTGGTTGGGGTGCGCGGGTATTCGAGCAGTTGTGCGAAGGTCGGATCATGCCATTTGAGGAGTTACGTACAGCGAACAATGGAGGAAGAGAAGGGGCGCTGGGCGAGGGTGAAAGCGCGGGCAGGCGAGCGCCTTGCGAGGGCGGAGGCTGTACGTTGGAGGAACATTGTCCTGGAGGTGATGGGGTGGATGACGCGGGGCGTTTGGGGCAGGAGAGGGAGTTTGGAGGTTTGAGGTTGGGCGAGTTTGAAGCCGCTTTGGTCCGACCTCCTGTGATTGGCTGCTTGGACCATCCAATAAGGCCGCGAGTGATGATGACTCAGCCTTTCTGATTGGCAGGAGCTCTCCATGGCTGTACGGGCGGCCTCAGTTACGAGCGGCAGAATTTCCATTTTGGAACACCTAGGGCTTCTCTGTGTAGGGCACGGGGTGACATGATATATTGAAACTAACTCAGGCCACACATCATAAGTCATAAGTCACAGTATAGTAAACAAGCTCCTCTAAACTACTCCTTAGAAACAGACGCTCCAACATCATTCAAGCTCTTCGGCTCGCAGCTTACACGCCGCTGGTGGTACACCAGGCCCAAGCTTCCGGGAAATGTGTGCCCATTTGTTGTCCTCATACTCCTCCAACGCCCTTTTCAGTTTTTGATCCTATTACAGGACTTAGCACGATCCAATTTCTTAAATTGTGTGGAGATAAACATACCAAAGTATCATCCCAAACCACATCTCTTTCCTTCAATTTGGTACAGTAACGGACTTGCAATGTTTGTTGTTTTCGCCCCGGAAAGAAGTACTCAATCTGCCTCCAGGAAAACTTCCAGTGCTCCTTTAGGGCTATCAACATCTCATCTTCCTTGTGACCGAATCTAGTCTTTGGTGCTTTTGGCTCAGGGTATGGTGTAGGCACGCCTGGAAGGTCCATGAAGCTAAGGTCGATTTGCGGCTGGTATGGTTCAGAGCCCTGATCAGCAGAGGTCGTGCCCACCAATGCTTGGGATGGCAGCCGATGATGATGGTGATGTTGTTGTTGTTGTTGTTGTTGTTGTTGTTGCGGGAGACCAGCCTGAATGTAGTCATGGTTCGATGTCTGGTGGGAAGACGAAGGGCCGACATGATCAGCGTATGTCAGGTCGGTCGATTCCCCTGCTGAAGCCGATGGGTCACCCATGGGTAGATTTTGCAAAATAGGTCGGTACCCATAATTGTCTTCACTAGCCTCAGGCTGATTGTCGGTACGTTGTCGTTTTCTGCTACCATGGATTGGGGAGAGTCTATAGCCGTGTGTGTTGTAATGCGACCCCTGCTGGCGTTGGGACGAGCGGTTCGCGATAAAAGTTGATGAGGACCCAAAGGGTGGCTGGGTTGTATCAGAGTGGTAGCGAATTTCAGTGGGCCTATCTTGGAGCAACTGCGCTGAACTGTAGGGAATGATACCCTCCCGGTTCGCATCTTTACCACGGCCATGAGGAGCGTAGTTAACCATGAAGCCTCGATAAGGGTCCCCCGGTGTTGTAGACATATATAAACAACACCAGGGCCTGTAACCCCGGCAAGTGACTTGGGTGGCTGTTGGGGGATGAACGATTCTAGGGCGTGTTTATCTCCCAGGTATCTCTCTCGAGTTGCAAGGCAAACAAAAAAAACAGGCTTCTGCTGTTGCATGGGAGAACGATGCGTAGAGAAATTTGCCTGTGTATATGATCGCAACAAAGAAAATAATTTGTTCAACACGTTGACATGCAGAAGAGGATATATAGGGTTACTTTGGGTCAACTTGCAGGCAGGTCTTGCAGAAGAATCGGCCATGCATAATGTATAAGAGGGTGAGATATCAAAGAACTTTCCCCTAGATTATGAGCGAACGAAAAACGAAGAGATGGACATATCTATAACAACATCTGGAGAGCCCCCCTGAGAGAAATCCAACCGTGTGCCGGTGACCAAGTTGGAGCGTGCGTTGCCGGGCTGATTCTATCAGTCCCCAGTGGACCGGACTGCAAGAGGATTCTGAATTATCATAGTCAAGTTTTTCGCGATAGGTAGGTTGTATCCCATTTTCCCGGCCTCGATGAAACAAGTGTTGTTCTCTTGCTTTCGCACAGACTTCCAACACCAAGGGGAGGGGTTCAAAAAAAAAAAAAAAACCTTCAAAGCGGTAGAGCCCCCCCAAAGGGATTGTTGGCAAAGCGGTTATTAATTGGGGGGTAAAAACACCCAACGCAAAAAATGGGACCAGGGTAAGTCTAGGGTCAATAGTCAAGAGCCATGGCACAAAAAAAGATACGGCAGACAGGTGAAGCCTGTCAGACTTCGGGGACGTAGCAAATCAAACGGCTCATTCGTCGGACCGATCTTCCATGCAACTGCGCCGTCTTGCTAGAAAGAGGACATATCGTATCGGCTGATTGGTACGGTATAGGCTAGTCTAATGTCAAAATACCCCATTGCACCATTCTATTGCACCGGGTTTCTTCGGAGCTAAGCCCTGGAGTTAATCACATATATCCAATAGAACACAACAAGAGAACAGGGGGGTGAAATATATACCCGAAAATACGATTGGCGTTTGGACTTGACGGAGTTCTATAAAATTGAAAGAAGGACATTATAACAATGAAAGAGATCATTGGAGATGATTAAGTTGGGTCACATCAACTTTTCAGCCACATTCTCATACAATCTCTCTCCCCCCCTCTCTCTCATAGATTTGTCAAAGGGTAGATCAGGAGATGTAATTCGGAAGGACTACCGAAATGTGCTAGCTGCATGCGGGCCGTCATCTGTCAATACAAAAGGGCTGATGCATCAAAGCGGAGAGCTTAGGCAGACCTCGATTTCAATAGTTCAATGTTGTGCAGGTTATACGTATGTATGTCTTTATGTCTTACGTGTAATTTTTTTTTTCTTTTCCGGACCTTTGGCTGATTTCTATACTTCTGTTGGGCGCCTGCTTAGGCCATCACATCGCGGCAATCTTAGGGAAGGTGGGCAAACTAGTACATTCCGAAGCCAACCGCATCCTCGTATACTTACAGGGAACCGATTGACTCATTAGAGAAAGAGAAAAGTTGAAGGGAACAGAAATTGTATTCGAAAGAAACTCGTACTGTACAAAAAATCCACATTGGCCTTTTCCTAGGTTCTCGCTGCAATACATGAATTATGGTTGTCGTGATACAAGAACCCAAATGAGAAAAAGAAAACAAGAGTAAAAAAAAAGACAACGCTGGGAAAAAGAAAAGAGTTTTTTGCGCCTGATCAGCTGCACAGGTTTAGGCAAAGTTGTCAGACCGGTCAACCCAGATGTCTTCGAGCTCGGCGAAGTTTTGGAAGTGCAGGGGACGGTGTTGGTCATCGTAGAACTTGAGTGGGGTGTCAATCTTGACGTAAATAGGTCTCTTCTCTACGCTACCAAAGGAGCTGCCCATAAAGCTATAGTTCCACACGTTATCTTCGGGCACAAGGAAATAGCCGCGGATCTTGTCACTGAGGAGAAGCTGACACTTCTCACCCATGTTGGTGGAGAAGCCTTGGGGTTGATCCGAGGTTGTGTCCTTGTTCTCTGCGCCCCACTTGTAGCCTGCCGGAGTAAGACCCCAGGCGGCAAGCGAAACGGATCCAGGAGTGAAAGAGACGGTCATCGTCACGGTCTTCTTATCCCACGAAGGATGGGCGTTCATGAGGCGTGCGTGATGGGTGACATCTGCCGCGGACATGTACGGCGGCTCATTGCCAGAAACCGTATGGATGATACCGAGGGGCTCCAAATTTTGGAGGTAGTCGTGCTGCGGCAATTGGTGTGGCAGCTGGACGTCTCGGGTGTTACCCACTTGGGGAATCATGACAATGGTGCGGACCTCCTTGACCTGATCATTATCTGGGGGAGAGCTACCGTAGATGTAACCCGTGACCTGCACTCGGAGATCAGCGATGGTGATGAATCGCTTGAGGACGTTCTTGGGCATGATGTAGGTGTAGCCTTCGTCCCGGATATCGTCGGAGGAGACATAGATGTTGTTGGACCTCGTCCGGAGATTAGAGGTCGCGATTGCACGAGTACGCCACTCTGTCTTAGACGCAAATGATTGCTGTTCGTACTGAGAGGTAGTGGTGACGATGATGTCCTCACCACGAGCGTTCTGAGTCTTGGTCGTCACAGCAGTGAGCTGCTTCTGCTCTTCCTGCTGCTTCTCGATCTCCGCCGCCTGCTGCCGCTGCAGAGAAGGTGCACTGATCTCCATACCCAGGATGATATCACGAACTTCGCTACTGGTCAAGCTCTGCACGTTGACGTTGTTCTTCTTGCCATAGTCGTTCAAGATCAGATCACGCAATTGCACTTCAACCTTGATCCAGTCCTCATCAGACAGGGATGGCCAGATGTGGTGTTCTTGAGTGATAACGGTCTTATCGGGTCGAAGAATGATCTTGGCTTTGTCAATATTGACGTGAAGAGCCCGAAGAATGAGAATGAGTCGAGAGAAGGCCGTGTACGGGGAGATAGACTTGAGCCACTCATCATACAAGTTGAAGAGTACCATCTGAGGTTCGGTCGCACGGAGAATCATATCGGCCAGTTTCTCGACCTTCATGGCGGCCTGGAAGGGCAGCTGAAGCTCAGAGGCACGAATGGAGATGTTGGGGAAATCGAGTAGGTGAACCTCGAGAGGATCAAGAAGACCCTTACGGGTGACAATAAGTTGTTTCGGTTGCTCTTCCACGGGGAGAGACCGAATGAGAGCTGCAACTTCTTCGGCTGTCTTCCACTTAGCCAACTGACCCAGACGCTTTTGACCTGCCCAGACACTGGTGTGGATGATCTTCAAGAACAATTGTCCAGTTCGGGGGTTGAAGATGAAGATTGCACCATTAATGGGCTTTGTGGTCAAGTTACCCTCGAATGTCTTGTGGATCGTGACGCGGTAGACGTTAGTGTCATCGATAAAGAGCTGAATCTGCGGGCTGAAGAGCTCGGAGTAGTTCTGAGAATTGAGGAACTCCTGGCTGCTCTCCGAGGCATACAGCTGGAGACCCTTGCGGATACGCTCACGTAAGACATACAAAGCTGGGTTAGCTTTCATGATCTTAGCCATAGCCTGCTGAACCAGAGTCTTGAGGCCTGGGAAGTACTGTCCGTAAGCCGAGAAGAGGTTGTATGCAAGATCAACGCCAATCATCAACCCAGTGGCGGAAGGATAGATACTCATGCTGTCCGTGGTATAGTCGAGGTACTTAGCACGAACGTACCTCTCAATATCGTGAGAATCGTAGTCACCATATCGAAGCTGCACGTCGATCCAGAACTTGTTTGTCGTGGTCGACTCGTAGACGTCCTTAGTATCGAATACAAGGGAAGGTCGAGTGACATTCCATTTGTTCGTCGCGAAGAGCAGGATATCCGCACAAGAGCTGTTCATCTTGTAAGATTTACGTGGGTGAATAGTCTCCTTTTGAACGGCCTCGATGCCAAGCTGCTCCAATTCCTGATCCAGGACTTGACACAAATCCATAACCACCGATTCGTGAATCTTCTGCCACAGATGGGCACGGAAAATCTGAATCAACGAAATTTTCAGGGTGGGAATCTTGCCGTGCAAGAAGATACCAGTCAAATCAAGTTGCACCTGGAAACCAACGTAGACGTTGGCGCGGTTGATGGTCGGCGACCACCAGAGGGTGAATCGACGGTTGGGAATCTGGTTCAAACCGGACCGCTGAGCGTTGGTGAGCTTTTTGAACTTCATGCTTTCTTCGAAACCACTGTTGTGCAGGACAAGGTAGTCATGGCGCAGGTAAAGCTGATCTTTGTCGACTCGGAAACCAGCCCACTCCGTCTTCTCAGATTCGAGACTAATGTCCTCGACCTTGAAACTATGCATTTGAGCAGCTGAACCTTCGGCGCCCTTCTCAACTGCAGGGGATGTGAAGGCACTATACAGGCTTCGTTCCTCGGTAGAAAGGGTAGCAAACTCGGCAGCAGTAATCTCCACCGTTTGCCTTTCCGCATTTTCAGGACCATCGGAGGGGCCCTCTCGGTAAAACACCAGAATGTGATTCGGCGTGACTACCAGATCTTCTTTCTCACCGCCGATCTTGACGCGGTACAGGCGGTCGATACCACTCACTATGTTGAATGCACGGCGAGGCTCTCCATCGGGACCCAAAAGTTGGTCACCTTCACGCACATCCTCGACGTTGATCTCGGTCCCATCGTATCGCAACAGACGGGTTCCCTTAGCGAGACACGCTTTTTCCCAGAACAAACCTTCCCATGATGGGAAAGCTGTTGCCTTGAACAAGGTGTGCTCGAGAATTGTTTCAACACCACCCAATGCTTGGATAACATCAGTGCGGTAGGCATTTAGGTTCCAGAGTTTACCGTCGTGCCGCTGGCTGGTCCACCAGAAGGGATTGCTCTTCATCAGCTGGTATTGCTTGAACTCAGCGCGGAGTCGGAATCCCTTGTCGAAGCTGAGGGTGCTTCGATCCTTCTGGAAAAGCGTGTTGATACGGGGAAGACCACGATCCCAGCTGTCCTCTAGATCTTCCAACGTCAGGCGACGGTTTTGCTGTTGGGCTTCCATACGCTTCTGCGAGTATTCCATCCAAACACGCTGAGAGTCAATGAACTCGGCTTCCCAGGGAATGATGTATCGGAAGATATTGGGAATAAGTGTTTCTTCGTCGTGAGACATACCCGCTCGGAAGTGGGTGATACCAGTGTCGGTCTGTTTGGACCAGCGCTTATCACTGGTGGGGATGAGGATGTGAGATCCTGAGATCATACCAAGACCTCCAAGCTCCTTGGGGGTATAGAAGACCGCTGGAGGGAAACGAGACGGCATCTTAGAGTTCAAACCAATCTTGACTCGAGTCTGGATCTTCGTTTCACATTTCACAATGGTATCGAGAAGGTTGACAGTCGAAACAGCAGCCTCGCGGTAGTAAGTGAAAAGAGCAATTAGAGCAGTGTTCCACTTGTTGGCAATCTTGGTGAATGTAGTCGAACCAGAGGACATGAGGATTTGTCGGATACGGTTATTGAACTTTTGAACATCCTCTTCAGTGACCTGGAGGAAGGCATGTGCCGTACGTTCCTTGGTGGAATTATCAACCAGAGACCAGACACTGTCTTTGACTGAGAACTCTTCGTTCATATTCCGCATCTTGGGGAGAATCCGGACTTCGAATCCATTCATTGAGAACAGCAAGTTGGGGTTGTCCTTACTGTATACGCTGGCGAATGTATCATCCCAGTCAATAGTGGTGATGGATCTTGGGAGGCGGTTCTTCATGTCCCAGAAAACAGCACGACCAAGGTTGACATCGTGACGCATCAAGCGCATACGACAATCGCGAGGCCAGCACTTCTTATTCTTGTAACCAATGACGTTCTCGAAGTTAGGGTCAGGATTCTCGGTCAAGAACCGCTGAATCAGGTCACGAGAGTCATCGGCTTGGAATCGGAAGAAGACCCAGATCTTGTCAACGTAACGAGTGTACAGACGGATAGGGTGCCTCGTCTCAGTGGCACGATCTCTGAATTGCAAGAAGTCGTTGGGACTTCCGGGAGGGCCGGCCATTTCACTGGCTCGCTGCAGGCCAAGAAGCAACAAATCAATCATCAGACCGTAGTACTGGAACACGAAGCCCGAGAACTGGAGACCGCGAATCAGTCCATAGCTGTTGGTGTGGTTCATGTCCTTGTAGCTGAGCTGAACATTGTTCTTTGAGGTGATGTAGTCAGCCAGGTTGTGATCCATGATCAAACGGAGCAGCCGGTTCAGCAGAGTAATATCAATCTTTTCATAGACCTTGGACAACTCAGTCTCGATCATCACGTTCGTCTCGCCTTCGGCAGTCTCCCAGACATTGGACAGGTTGTTGATGCCTTGTGTCCACTTGTATGTGAGTAGAGGAGGAACCTCAGAGTCGGAGGGCTTGATCCAAGCGGGGAAGAGATGACGCTGCTCCGCTTGGTACCAAAGGTACTGATCCAAATAAGCGTCGGTGATCTTTTCGATGGGCTCGATATCGTAGACAGGATTGATGTTGTTGTAGTTATCGTTCATGTCAATCTTGACCTCCTTGAACGCTCGCTGTGTCAGGAGGAATCGCTTGATTCTCGCCAAGGTTGTGCCGGGGGAATCGTAGGCCTGTTCAATAAGAGCCAATTCCTCCCGCTGAGTTTGGTTCAGTCTGCCCTTCACAGAGTATGACTCGCGCAGCCGCTCGAGTGCAAGGATCAGGATTTTGGTGTCGTGCTTGTAGGAAACACTGGGGAAGGGAATTGGGGAGAACTTGCGAGACTCCAACCAGTGGACCATGGTGGTGTAAATTGCAACCGCCTCTTCAGAGGAAACGTAAGGGCCGTCCTTCAAATAATTGTGCTGACGTTCTTGCTCGGACTTGAGCCAGAGACGCGTGAGTCGACCAAGGTTCTTCTTTGCGACAGTCTTGTCGACTGTGGCACCACGGCGAATTCTCTCTCGGTTGTAGTGAGCGACAGAGATCCACCAGTCGGCCTTGCTTTTAACGTAACGAAGAATGATGTTCTCAATTGGTGCGGGCAGACCGGGAACCTTCCATGGAATGTTACTCTTCCAACATCTCCAGGCCTCTGATAAATGTTGCAAAACCACGTTGACCTTGTTTTGCTTGATACCCTCGGGCATCATGTCCATAAGATCGGCCATGACCGAGGCACGCAACTCAAGATCGAAATGAGATTCCACACGCTGCTTAGTGACCGTCTTGGCAACACCCTTGCTGTGACGACCCTCAAACTGACGAGAAAGCAGGTTTCCAAGCCAGCGCTCAAGCAGGGGAATGATACCACGCATGAAGAAAAGCCAAACTCGCCAAGCGGGTGCCCAGAAACCACATCCAGGGCCCTTACCAACGGGACCGGAATTGAATCGGTAGTAAATCAAATGTTTTAGATCCTTGCAGGAACGAATCTGGTGCATAAGCTTATACTTGTACCGATACATACCGGTTAGCTGGCCCACGTGGTTGAAAGCATAAAGAATACCATCTGCAAGTTGGAAGGCATCGATGTTACCCAGACGGTATTGGACTTGGGCATCGACGATAAGCTTAGTCAACCGGAGGATTTCACGCATCAAGTGGAAAGCATTTCCGAAGCGAGACTTCTTACGCTCCTTGGTGGTCAGTGTCTTAACAGGCTTCAAGTTGAAGTTGTAATCAAGATGGAGATAAGTCAAATTCTTGCGGTGAATCAACAGATTCAGCATGTTGAAACCCTGGCGACAGACTTGCAAACCGGCCTCAACCCAGTCGATCGTTGTTTGCTGGAAGAACTTTGTCGTTTTGAGAGTCTTCATGAGATTCTGCTTGCTCTGAGCCTTGGGTGTGCCCTTGTGCAATTCGTTGAGAACGTAGGTCTTAAGCATCTTCTGGTACGAGACTCGGACTTTGACAGGCTGACCCTGTGGGCAGTGCTCCAAATACCATTGCTTGACCAACGGCACATCCTGTGCACGAACCATCTTACCAGATCTCTTGTCGAATGGGTGAGGGGCCCACCACAGGGCGATGGCTGACGCGGTGTCGGATGTGTAAAGTTCTTCGACATCAAAGAAGGGCTGGACGTCACCCGGAAGCTCAAACTCGTCGTCTTCATTATTGCCAGGCCCGAAGATTTCGTCTTCATGGCTGACGGTGATATTTTTAGGCGCAACGGAGCGGGAGGAGATAGGGTTGATGACAGGATCGAAATAGAAAGCCGGCAGGTTAGGATCCTCGGTGCGAACGTAGACCACCTGGGGATGAGAATACCAAGCGACCTTGACGCTTCGAGGTAGGGTGTTGTAGAGGAAAGGGAAGGTGACCCGATACTCGGTTCGAATCGGGGCACGGAAGATGATGCGGTCAATGGCGTTGAACTCGCTGAAATCTTCGTCATTAGGATCGATATCTTTGTACAAAGGCTCAAAACGGGGTCCACCGGGAATGGCGACGTTAAGGGCCTTGGCTGTGAAGAAGCTGTTCAAATCGAACATGTGATAGTAGTTTTGGTCAACAACATCACTCAGAATCTGGTGACTAAGCCGATGGAGAGTCGCCATCTGGGGAAGAGACAAATTCCACTTCTTGTAGCTTGGGCCATTCACGTGAGGGGTATCGAGAAGGGGACGGTGGTCGTAGAGCCACTCATAAACTGCCGCATCTTCGGCGTCATCCAGTTCCATCTGAATGGGCTCCAATGGTTCAACATCTTCAATATTTTCCGACCATGAAAGAGGTGGTTCCTCGTCGTCAAATGGGGGGAAACGCATCCGCTTGAAGTGTCTGCGATCACTTTTCTCTCGACGCATGCACATCCACATCGTTGCCCACTGGGCGTGGAAGACAGGCTCGATGACACGCGGTGTCTCATTGACTAAAGTCAGACAGCCGTTGACGTGATAAAGCACCTTAACTTCTCTTGCTGACTCCCAAGGCATGGGCATATTTTCCAATAGCTTGAGGACGGCATGAGGCATGAACTTGAGCGCACCGAGGTAGCTCCGCTTCTCGTTGGTGAATTTCTTCTGCGAAACATCGCCAATATCTCGCACAATTTTTCGCAGATGCTCTGGTGGCATATCGGCCTTTTGTGTTTCGACAAATCCAGCTTTGCGCTTCTCGCCGAACCGATTGCGTTGCGTGCGCAGCCATTCATTTTTCTTCTGCGCAAATTTTGCGACGTTCGGGTCGGCCGGCGGCTGGTAGCCCGGGGGCGGCGGCGCCATTGGCAAGGAAGGAGGAGCTGCACCCCATCCTGGAGGTGGTGGAGGGGGAGGAGGCAATGATGCCATGATGGTGATTGATGGATGGAACCCTCCCTCGTAGAGGTTGTGTTGGTTCCAAGTCGCGTCAAGCCAGGTTGGAGGTCATGTGTAGTAGGACTTGCAGCTAGTAAAAAAGAAATACAACTGGAAGAAAAGAGCTGGGTGATGGGAAGATAGAAGATTAAGATGCAAACGCGACAAAGATAGAGATCCACGATCCCCTACGCGATGTGACTATCTCTGCTCCTGTCTCCGTTGAACTTTGAGAAGTGGCGGCTCCGACTGGCACTATTCCGCATCGGGACTAGCGCAACCTCGCCAAATCTGCGCTAGCGTCGGCTGAAGCAGAAACCCACACAAACCCATCTCGACATATTTCACTCTGCTTCACGACAACTCCGACAACTGCCGCCCTTGACCAGTTCAAGTACAGTCAAGATGACCAACAACAGACTGCAATACGTGAGTTCTACAAGAAAATTCTGACTGGAAAATTATTGATCTGACTCTTCTCGATTTTCAGCGCCGCCGGAACCCGTACGTTTCAAAATTCCCTCCAAGACCATTCCCTCGCACCACCGTGATCTATACGATGATTCTAGTAGCGGAATGGCTACGACCTTTTCGAACGAGTTATTGACGGATTTTTTTGCTTTCAATAGGTACAACACGCGGTCCAACAAGGTTCGCATCATCAAGACCCCCGGCGGCGAGCTCCGTTACCTTCACCTGAAGAAGAAGGGTACTGCTCCCAAGTGCGGTGACTGCGGCATCAAGCTCCCCGGTGTGAGTACTCCCCCGGCGTCCCCGATGCATTTTTGAACGGTTGTGTGGGATGTGTGCGATTGCGTGTGGGCCAACCGAGCGACCTGAAAAAAAACTCTGTCTGGATGGACGGGTGTACGAACGAATGGCCAACCGAAACGCTACAATCTCCATACGACCGTCGCCCTGAATTTTTGGAGCCGGATCGACTAACAATTTTTTTTTTTTTTTTTTTTCAGATCCCTGCCCTCCGTCCCCGCGAGTACTCTCAGATCTCGCGCCCCAAGAAGAATGTCAGCCGTGCCTACGGTGGCTCTCGCTGCGCTGGCTGTGTCAAGGACCGCATTGTGCGTGCCTTCCTGATTGAGGAGCAGAAGATCGTCAAGAAGGTCCTCAAGGAGTCCCAGCAGAAGGCCGCCAAGCGCTAAGCGTGCTTTTTGTCGGTGTTGTCCTTTTACGGTGGAGCGAACGCTATGGGAAAAACGGCTGGGAATGGTTCTCTTAAAATCTTAAAGATGAACAGGAACAGCTAGCATGCGAGTCCAAAAAAAGGCTCGTGGCTAAGCAAATGAATCAATTTCATTAACCTTCATGAGAGATTCCCTGACATGTCGAATCAAGTTGTCTGAAATTATCTCCGTGGTGTCTTGAATCTGCTTCCCGGATGGAAGCCTCGTACATATCGTGTCTGTCCCGGCCAAAAATCCTGGCACTCGATCTCTAGCTGTGACGATGCATTTGGGTAAGTCCATGGTGGGGGTCGGGGAATATCTTTCAGGTCAACAAAATCTCTTGTTGATCTGCGCCAGGTATAGACGCCCTTAGACTCAGACGAAACGTAGTTCCTCGGTAAAACAATGTCGTTCTCTCCAGGGTTATGTTGGCCACCGTAGCCGAGTGTTATTCGCCTAGTCTTCGGGGCTGAAGCATACTTGGGTGTCGATATCATTTAAAGCTGCGCTAGTACCCTTCATTGCAAGTACATTCTACGTGGAATTATGACCCCACATGGTCTGGTCAATTGATCTAAGCCTTGTTTTTACGGCTGCGAATGAAACATGTGGCCAAGTCAAATCAACTTACTCCGTACAACACTCAGGATCTTCCCTAGGTGGATATTTTCCTGCTAGAACAAGATGCTATGTAGTTGTGGGTTTGTGTAGTGTCTGGTAGTTCAAGCTTTTCTTACAGCCCTTATTGGTTGCATCAATGCAGGTAACTATTTATATGTTGTGATTGTACAGAGCATATCTTCCCATTTGAGAGAACTCCAGCTCTCATTTTTCTTCTTCTCAAAATCAATGAATGTTGTAGAAAACGCAAAGCTTGATCCAGACTTTCTTTTGATTAAGAATAAAAATATATTTATACCTTAATGCTTTTTCAACTCATCTTGGGGCCTCTAGAATTAGAGCTTCGGTATTCACTATACCGAAAGCTCATCGCCAGGCCTTGAGGCAGGAAGCTCCTGGCTGAGGAAGGGATGGTCCGCTATTAAATTAGTAAAGATACGAAATTATGGCGTCCTAATAACTTGTTCTCGTAGTAAGTACTGAAACAGTATTCCTAGTTCGAAATCCAAGTTCACATTCACTCGTTCCTCGGGCACGAACTTGCACATTTTTTCTACTAGGTATTACACTAGTCTTGCAATATTAGCATAAGTGGATAGGGCATTATTTATGCCATAGCACAAAATGTAAATTTATTGCTTATGTATGACTTCGTCGAGATAATAATCAGTAAAGCAGTGGTCGTCTTTGCCAAGCAGCTGCGCCTCATAACCTCGGAAGCATAGCTGAAAGGGGACATATGTTTCTTTGCTATTGAAAAACTACTATAGATGAGCATAAAATGTTAAGCTAATGTCATTGTGGGGGGTCTTTTGCCCGCGAAGTTTGGCTTTTCAACAGATTGAGACTCCGACCAGTCATGCGTTAGGGTTAGAGTTAAATGACACCGCTTGTTGGCAAGGCTCTCGGGCCTTCACTGTAGAACATCTCATCTACTATTTAAGGATATATTGCCCAAATATGTTATTGGTGAAAAGATTACTCCGATATACAGTAATATGTTAGCTGAGTCGGAATATATCTACAGAGCACGGGAATTGAAATCAGTGCTTTTTGTTGCACTTTATCGGAAATCATCGGGGGAAAAGTTATATTCCTTCATAGTGGCATATCTATTCTTGATCGTTGATATATTGAACTACTCCTTCAGGAAGGAGCTTCATCCTGCAGGTCCTTGGTGCCTTGACCTCCTCGAGGCTGCAGATGAGATTGGTTGAAGATACACTGAATTTATAGCCAACTTATGGTCATGGCCATCATTCTAAGTACATTTACTACGTAGGAAGGATTTTCACCTAGCTTTAAGGTTCAACCAAAGGTAAAATAGCATCATGCTTGGACGATCTCATGATTGCTATCAGTCAATATACGGCATGAGCAAACATGTGACAAAACAATAGACCTCCTCCCCAAAGGAGATTTAGTATCTCTGTACCACCCATTCGACACTAGCTCATACCTATAGAGCGAAAGAAGCTGCTAAAGGTGTACCAATGAAGATTGATCTCTCTACTTCCATGCTTGTTTTACTAAGTACGTAACGCATATGTAAAGTACGTGGCCGCTGCGATTTGTTCAATTCCCGGTTCCTCGAAGCAGCCAACAGAATATGCTGCCGGCCCGGATCCGAATGTCTCTTTTTTTCCTTTCTTTTTTACCGTGAAAAAGCAAAGAGGTGAGAATTTTCGCCTCATACATGACGGGACCCGGGGACACGGATGATAACAGACAATGGGATCGGCCCAAGAAGCGGTCAGGCGATTGTTCTGTGTCGCATTGCTCCCTAAAGCTATCCACTCCGAGGGTTAGTGCTTGTTAAAGAAAGCTCGAGCGTATGCAGAATTGACAGCTATCGAACCGGGCCGTTCCATCCCACAAACGCTCAACGGGCGAGGTTTGTGCGGTCGCTTCCAGAGGAAGAGAAAGTCAGAACACAAAGGAGAATGGCTATTGGTACTATATTTTATATCAAATCCAACACATTTTCCACAGACTTCAAACACAACCAATATTGTAAAGAGAAAATCCCCGGTTTGCGCCGGGATGCGTCTGCAAATCCCGGATTCCAGCAGACTGGGCAACCTATCGGCTACTGTGTACATACATATTAAGTGACATTTCCGAACCCGCATCGATCGATGTCATGCAGATCAAAAATGAAGAGATCCATAGAGTATGTACCCCTTTCTCCTGTTTCCAATTTCTCTTTTCAAGGGAGTTGATAGATCGAAATCAACCTAGGATGAACCCGGGTTGGGCTCGATTTGATGATTCAAGACCTACGGAGTATAACGTGATCTTTTCCCATTTGGGTTGGACAGCGGGGCTGTGCCTTGCGGTGCTCAGCCTTGCAATCGAGACTATTGATACTGACTGCCTTTACCCTGCATGGAAGACCTCTCCACAGAGATCAGTGTGAGGATCTCTTTTGACGACATGCATTACGGGAATACACGTGACATATGGGTATATACGTCAAAAGGAAAATGAAAGCAAGAAAAAATAAGAGGAGAGAAAGAAAACCAAGGTACGGAGTACATTGTACGGTGGGATAAGGATACAGCCCACGAGGGACATTGCCGCCATCACAGTACGGGCGGCTCCTCTCACTAGCTGGTTGGGTTTGTCGCTAGTCTAGGTAAGAGTCACCGTAAAAGCTCAGTTTGCTTCAAAAAAAGGGACTAGCAAGGTCACCATACGATTAACAACCTTGAGATAGGGCGGGACGCACATCCGTCGGTTGGATGGTCAACTCCACCTTTAATAAGTACCTGGTAACAACGAACACCAACTCAAAGTTTGGGTCACTACTTTACCTGCAGACTGTCACGAGAGGATCTCATGCCTTGTTTGGTTTAGGGAAGGGGGGCCCAAGCGGACATAAAAAAAATCGGTGTTGAGGACATTAGTGTACACACTAAGTAGGCAGCTGTATGTGGCCCCTGTATAACAGCCCTAGCCGTGAAGGCAACTAGGCAGCCCTAGATTTAGGGTTAGATTAATAATAATATCGAAACCCACCCCAAAGTAGACCTCTTAATTCTAATCTGCAGTTAAGAAGAATATGTAAATCTTACCCAGCATATAGTAATATAAATCAATCACTATCGGTACGGCCCGTAGGGTGGGCTGCGAAACTCAACTTTAGCTGGCATATTCAGCCGCGTGGTGAACGGCATTGCAGCTGCCACCTGTATAACAGTGCACAGGTACATACTGACTAATGTAAGTGTCTCCTTGCTTACAGCACAAAGACTAGTGCACTGTGCGTTCTATGAATGCAAGTTACTTATACCCTAGTGCTATCTTTCTAAGCCCGTGGGCGTACTTGTATACTCCGTATATGGGGAACGGTATAATACCTGAAAATCTGCAAAAGAAAAAAAAAGGAATAATCCATAAAATATTATAGGAAACATAGCAGGCCACGTTGCTAATGTCGCTTAGCTCACTGGTGTCATTGCCGACCAGCCATCACACAAGCCTGTCATAGCTACGACACTGTACTATGAACCCTAGTATATAGATAAGTGCTCTTGTGGTGGACATTGCATGACTTGGAGAAGGAAATTGATAATGCAAGGTAGTATATTATCCCCCAATCATAGCATACACGGAGTATAATTGAGTTCCTATATCTTGATCGTGGTTATATCAGTGTTGTTATACTGGAAAACACAGCCTGGGTAAAAAGGAGATCTGTGTCCTTCCCATGATCCGCTAACTTGAAACGAGGGTATCAGATTCCGTGCTCCTGGGACACCGACAAAAGGAAAAGTGGGGAATGACGGGGAGCAAAGATTATCATGAGAAAAGCAAGATGCAGCTACTGATGCTGCCGATGCTGCCAAGGATGTCCGCGTCACTCCAGCACCCTGGCCTACTGCATCAGTTAGTAGAGTGATATAGCGGGGTGCTGGTGGGTTGCCTAGCGTGGCTAAATAAGGACAAAACCCGGGTGTCAAGACAGACTACTCCGTATAGAAGACTAGCAATGAGAGAGCGGTAGATGCGCTATATTGTACCACGTAAGAAGTATTCCAGGTTCAATGGATGGAAGCATGCAGGTGGTCACTCAACAAGTTTTCCTTTCACTGTGGTTGGAGGCTATTCCTGTCACTTGAGACACCACTGTGCAAGCATACGAAGCATTGTCAGCAACACAACATGTGGTCCATGCTACGGACAAGAACAACCCCAATGCATTGACAGGGAAGAGTCAAAGTTCATCCCATACAAAAACTACAACTTAGTAACTAAGTATTAGAGGTGAGAATATTTCCATTTCTTGGCATTGTTCACGCTCAAAATTAGCAACAATGTACAGTTGTAATGAACTAGAGATAAGTGCAACTCGGGAGAAACTCGGCCATACAAAATACATGCCTAAGCTCAAGCGCCTCATTGAAGATCAATTGACAAACATGACAGGGAATGCTTGACATCTCATCCTTTGTGATAGATCTCGATTAGATCCTGCGGATTTGAAGATCATGAACACCACTACTAGCTTATGATACACTTGAAAAGAAAATATGCCTAGCTTATGTTCGAATGACTGAAAAACAGAGGAAAAAATAGCTCGAAAAAAAAGCAGATAGATCTCCATCGCCATGAGGCTCACTCTGTGGAACGCCCGCCAAATACATTCTGAATTCAAATAGCAAATAAATGGGCACTTCAAAAAAAAAAACTCCATGCCTCTAGTGTGCTCAATTCTCCACCAATGGCCTAAAAACCAGGGGAAAAAAGGGCACGAAAATAACGAAATCCGGAAAAAAAGCAGCATGCTCGTCGGGTTCTCCGGGATTTCTCATCGCTGTATCTTGTTCCCTCCCCTCCACCTCAACTTGCCCTCCTTTTTTTGTTGTAGCTTAAATTCCTTTTTTGAAGTCCCATGCTGATGATCGACCGGGACCCTCGAGCGGGTCGTGGACCCTGTTGGGGCCTGACTCTGGAGCATACCAATCATGATTATGGCCCACATCAAACGCCGGTACTGGTTCCGCGGTATCAGTGAAGACCGTATCGTTGCCTGGTATCATGGGGGTGCATCCGACAACAGGGCCCATGGGGTGCTGCATGTATTTTTGCATCGCAGGAAGGCTCGTGGGACCGTATTCGTGTCCGAGACTAGGGTTCATGCTTATCATTTGCTGTTGATGATATGCTTCGGCGCGCTCGTTGTGGGGACTGTTCGTGCTGCGTGATTTGACGACTTTCATAAGGTGGACCCCCTTAGACTCTGATTGCTGACGTGTGGAGCCACGATAGCCTGAGTTCATTCCTTTCTTTTGGTGCTGGAGCTTACGGTAGCGAGTAGTTGATTGGATGCCGCCGCTATGGATGGCTTCCGGGGTCAGCTTCCAAAAGTTCACGGCTTTCTTGCCTGGTCCAACTTCTTCCTTCACTGCTTCGAATCCCTAGACTGAAGGTCAGTAATGATATCAAATATAGCAGACGTTGTCTCGAATGTATTGCAAGGAACTGAAAGAAGAGTTATGGAAAGTGAGAGTTACCGCGTTCATCGAGAGATTGTGGCGGATACTGTTCTGCCATCCCTTTGCATTCGGGTCCCCTCCCTTGTCTGTATTCGCTTCGAACCAGGAGTAAATGCTTTGGAGTTGAAGCTTGTGTCCCGGGGCCTCCTTCAAGGCTTGGTAGATGAGAACCGAATAGGGAGGGTGGCTGGAACGCTCTTCTTTGTTGTCACCAGTACTTGAACGTGGCGAGAAACGGTCTGCTGTCTGAACTGTCATTGCTGGACTCGAAGCAGCGAGCGAATGTGGAGAGTGATAGGAAGAGATTTCAGAAAGTGGCGACGGCGGGGAGTCTGGAGGGGGCTGAACCGGCTTCAACTGAGAATAGTTGTATTGCTGATCTTTGAAGGCATGGGAGGGCTGCAAAAGTGGCCAATCTGGGTGACCCTCCCCAGTCTGGGGGGCCATAACCTCCGAGGATGTGCCAGCCATGGTGGGGCTAACATGAGAGTGGTAGGCATCAATATATCCATTTGCATCCCCAATGAGCTCCTGAGGCAACGGACCCAAGCCGTACGGCTCACCATCAGCAACACGAGGAAAGCCATGGACTTCATACTGGCGAGGAGGCATGGGAGCTGGCTGGGATCTCCATCTGGCCCAGTCAGCTACACTGAACTGGGGTGGCCCTTCTGGTTGCGAGAGAAGATCAGGTTTGGAATCTTCTGAGAGCTGCACCCTGTCAAAATGCTGCGAGTTAAATGAGAAATCCATGTTTGGGCAAGACACCGTTTGGCTGTGGTGGTGACTTGATGGGTTGGATGATAGAAGAGTAAAAAGGCAAATATAAGGGAAGCATGAAAGTGTAGAGATATGAGAAGGCAAATGCAAAGCTTGAAAGAAGATGGAGAGGGGGAGGGAGAGGGAATAAAAATAAGAATAAGAATAGGAAGGGGAAAAGAATAGACCAGAGTGCAGCCTCAACAGCCTCAAAGGATGTATGTGTGTTTTAACGTAGATTTGGAGCTGTATAATTCCAAGATCTCATGCCAACACATCATATGCTTTCTTCTCTGCAAATAACCTCATAGATGCAGTCTAAACAAAAGACGGTCTGGACCTAAGGGAATTTGTTTTTTTTTTGTATTATAGAAAAGTCTACTCCGTATTTCGAAAAACGCCCTAGATGCCCAAGTCGTGCAACGGAGATTCATAGTACAGACAATGGCCAATGACCGGAAAGTCAAAGTGGCTGGATCTGGTGCTACATGCTACATGCGACATGCAACTAGAACGAATGGACTAGGCCTCCTAGAGCCATAAGGGGATGGTCAAATGGTCAAATGGGAACCTGCAGGACAGAAGTCACCATTAATGTACACCGGCTTCATTCCGGGGCTTCTGGAAGTTAACTGCAAGCTGGTGCCGTGTTCTTACTTTTTTGTCTAATCCAATTGTTTCTTTTTTTCATAGCATGCATCCAACCAGCCGGAAGTCAAGAATACATCCTGCTCCTGCAGGCCGGGATAGTGTCACCCAAAGGACACCCAACGTTCCCCGTGTTGCGAGTACCCTGGTAAACAGAAAAATAAAAGAAAAAAGAGACATGTGGTGTCGATACGCTAGTCGTGGTCAAGGCGAGTGGAGAGATTTTGGTTTCCCCCTAGAAGACGATCATAATGGGGAGTGGGAAAGGTGACAAGGTCGTCAATTTTAAGAAGCGGATGTTGGATCAAGCATCTGATATCTTCAGATATCAAGTCCAGCTTATTCTGCGAAAACCTTGGTGGAAATGTTTCCAGTCCAATCAATCCAGGTTTGGTCTGATTCACTGGGTATCAAGTCACTGGAAAGTATACCCCCGAACATCTCCCTGCATACAATATCGTAATCCACTCTCTCCATCCCGATATGACGCCCATGTGGAAAACGTTGGTTGCGCATGTGTTACTTCCGGTAATAGATCTGAGACAACTTGTTAGTATTATCTTCGTAAAACTCCAAAAAAGAAAACGCGACTTACCCTCTTGAACTGGAAATGAAGTTGAAGGATTCCCTTAATGTAAAAAATTACGTCAGTTGAGAAACAGGGGGGATCATTTGGTAGCACGGCATACCTTGTCAAATGTACTTTTGAAACCCCTCTCTCGTTTGGCACTATAATCCCATTCTTTGTCGACAATTCGAAAGGCAAGATCTTCGTATGGAGGTCCAGCCATGAACCGAATGAGACAGGTGTCTTCCTCACCCGCTTCGGCCGATGACTCCCCCCGCTTGCGACCGTTCTCGCGCTCAATTCGATAAGTCGGGGCTTTGGTCTTGTCAATCAAGTCGGGGTAGAAGATGTTGAACTTGTATCCTTGTACAACCTTGGGTGGCGGGTTGTCATGGTCGTAATGGGTTTGATTGTATTTGTTCCATTCATAACCCATTTGGACTCGGTTGAAGTACCGTGGCTTTCGAGGCCGATGCTTACCGGCCCATTGAGGTTGCGAGCTCGTGCTCACAGCCTCTTCGCCCGTAAATATTTCCTCATTCTCGCTGACGCCCTTGGCGAGTTCCCTTTCATATAGCGCTTTGGTCGCTTGCGAGAAGTCTTCGTTCGGGATGGACGAGAACCGTGTGGATACAGAGGCTGCGGGGGCGTTGGTAGATGTCGGAGTCGACACTACCGCGGAGGACTTCTCTGCAGCTCGGTGTCGTAGTGGGACAAAACCCATACGAATAATTTTCTGGCGTTCGCGGGCCTGTGTGGTTGATTAGCATGTGAATTGGCATAAGTGAGGGGGAGGCCAAAAACCTACCACTTGGTTAAGGAATGCGGACTCGTCCATGATTTCCAGGCCTTTGTCCTCCGGGCGAACCTGGAGCATTGGATCTGGATCCAGGCCTTCAAACTCGGCATGATTTGTTGTATCACCCGCAGAGACAACCGGAGCAAGAGGCGCTAATTTTTCCCGAATTGATTCGGCTTCCTGTGTTTGCTGTCTCCTCAGGTCGCGAACACGCTCATCGATAATAGCTTGATAGACATTTTTCAGACTCGCCCGGGCCTTCCACACAGTCAGACTGCGCAACAGCTCTTCCCAGTAATCTGTGTCGATGGGTTCGTTCGAGTTCAACTTCCGTTCCACTTGTACTTCGAGATTTTGAAGCTGCTCGTAGGACTTCGGGCTTAGTAGTTTGTTGATATCGGCAGCCACGGAATTCAGCGCGCGACCCTCGGGTGTAACAGTTTTTTGACGATCTCGGCAAATGACTTTCATAGTCTGTAGGGTGGACAGTGGTCAACAGGGGTGCCCAGTGGTTACAGGGTGAGATAACATTACCTGCCAGAATTCACGGTTTTTCGCATTTGTCTCAAGGTTAACAAATGTATCAATATCCTTCTCCAAGTCCTGTAGTTGGGTCTGCGATAGTCCCTCAAAAACACCGTCTGGGTCCACGACATCCAGATCGGAGTCTGCTATCTCGTCATCCAGAGGATCACGCGTAGGGTCGATGATGCGGAGAGTGACCGTCAGCCAGTCGATAGGCTTTGCGCGTCCTTCCTTGACTCGAATCTCTGCCTTCTTTTTGGCCTGCTTCAGCACGAACAGATCCTCCTGCGCGACCCACTCGCGCTCTTGCTGGTCTTCCTGGATCAAGTTGAGCCGGACTTGATCGCGCATGTTACGAGGCTGCTGCGAAGGGCCCGATCTCTCATTGTTCCATCTGCGATCCGAGTCTTGTCGGTCGCGCCATTCTCCATCGTCCCGACGAGGATGTTTCTGGGGCTGACGCCACGAGGACGGCGATCGCGATCTGCTGCGCTTCGAGTCTGATCGGTCTGGAAATCGCGCAGACATCGTAGAAACTGTAAGAATATAACGAGGAGTAAGGATTGAAGCGTATGCGACCCGAACGTATGTAAATTAGATGTCAAAAGCGAAGTTGGAAGTTCGGGAGATCTGCGGAAAGTCAAGCGGGCGGCAAACCTTCCCTTATGTCTCAGGCAGCTATATGAGACAACTTTAGAACTTCACAACTCCGCATTGTAAATCAGCAAGTTGATCAAGTCATGCCTTCAAAATGGCAGCGTCTTCGCCTGTCCCAGCAGGGATTACCTCCTTTGCTCTTCCAGTATACCTGGACCCGACAAGGCTATGAGATCCACATAACAGACCTCACCTATATTTGGTCAGAGCGGCTGCCCCATAAAGCTATCACCAAGAGAGCAGAGGAAAATGCCACAACGATCGACCCTGGAGAGGACCCAGAACAACTCAATGTGCTCCTGGAGAAAATTGGAGAAGCTTTACAAGAGGGCAATGAAAGCGCACTCCTAAGTAGTGGAACACAACCCGACTCCCTTGAAATCACGACAACAACCAAGCTCCCCTCCCCGTTGAAGCCTCTTAAGTGGTCTTTGAAGTTATCAAAGGAACCCATGTCGTCCCTGACCATTAATCTATTGCTTCCGTTGCTGAGGGAGGAAGCGGAGTGGGAGTCCCGCCAACGTTTGCTCTTGAGCCAAATCAAACAGAAAGACTACGTACTTAGCAAGTTGTTTGACAAAGTTGAAATACTTGGCGTGGACCTAGGGTCTGTGTTTCCTAGCGCTGCAGGATCTCGCACGTCTCGGAAGGCTCTTACGCGGTCCGAGGCTGCTAAATTTATCAAGGGTATTGCGCCGTTCGAGGAACAGACCTGGCTTGCTGAGACAGGAATATCACATGAGGGGGGATTGGCCACCAATTTACTACAGGAAATATCGGGACCCGGTGATTCTCATGATTTAGATACCTTCACCCAAGCACAAGGTGACTGGTGGCATCACATTGCGAGGTTCTCTGAGATCAGCGCCAGAGAAGCCTCTCCCATCAAAGAGGAATTTCCCAACGACAAAGATAAGAAAAAGCTGACTGAGACCACGCACATCGATGCAGGAGGGGACTCAACTGCAAGCAGCGAGGTCGATGAGTTTCAGGTATGCTACAACTTATCCTTAATCACAAATAACAAGTATAGTTTAACCCCATTGATCTAGCGACAAGAAACGCCTCCCAGACTAAAACCTCAATATGGCAAAGGCAAAACATTATCACCCAACCAAAACCCCAGAAAGACGAGTCCTGTTCCACCAATATTGCCTTCAGAGGAAGACGAAGCCACAGCATCAGACTCTGACTCCGAGCCTGAACCAGCACCGCGTCAAAGACGCATTCCCAGCTTTTCAAAGTCGCTAGAGCCCACCGCACCGCAGCCAAAAGCTCGAGAGGCACCGAAAGTACCAAAAGGTGGACTGGGTAAAATTGGCGGCAAGAACAAGAAGGAAACAGAGCGCCGGCCCTCGCCATCTTCCTCACCCTCTCCCGCCGCTTCTCCTCCGGCGCAAGTTCGAGAGGCACCGAAAAGGCTGAAAGGCGGATTGGGTATGATAGGTGGCAAGAAAAAGCAAGCAAAGGAGCCTGAGCCTTCGCCAGCGCCTTCCCCTCCAGCACAAACCCGCGAGTCTCCAAAACCCCAGGAACCTACAAAGTCACCAGAAGAGGAAGAAGGGACTAGCAAAGATCATCCTCTCCCCATATCGCCGACACAGATACCAACAGTCAAAGCTAAACATACTGGGAAAATTGGCATGATAGGCGGCAAGGCTAAAGCCAAAGCCTCCGAACCAGCTCGTGACAAGTCTCCGCTACCTACATCTGACACGGTGGCCATGTCACCCAAAAAAGCCACACCTGCTAAACCGAAGGCTGACCAACTTGCAACTAAAAAGGAGGAGTCTCCATTGCCCACGCCAGCAGCGGAGAAGGTTCCTTCGGCTCCACCTGCAGAGCCGGAGACTGAAGACCAGCGGGCTGACCGGAAGCGCGAGGAACTGAAGAGGTCGCTCGAGGCTAAGGGCAAAGCTCCTGCAAAGAAGAAGCGGAGGTTCTAGACGAAGGGGCGTGGGGATTTCATGCTCTAAGAATGTGTTCAAGTCATTTCCCAAGCGATCCGACGGAAATGGCTACGTGCGAGCATGCGACACATTCTATCTACATAGTATCTGACTACGGAGAAATGCACTTGAAGGCTGTACACCATACGCATGTACTTAAATTCATGGATTCATTCATTGAAAGTATCGCGATTGGGGAATCAAATAAAAGAAGAAGACAAGAAGATGAAGTGAAGACGTGAAAGTAAGAACACGCGCTAATAATAGTACACATTGAGTGTTACGCAAGACTCAAGCTCAGTCCCTCGAAGGAGGGCCGGTTCGAGCCGAGGCAACACTTTCCTTCTCCTGCTCATTCGGGGTAACAAGCCGCACCCTCTTAGGTGACATGGCGCCGGGCGAAACCGGCGCCGGAGAGGAAGTATTGTTTGTCGAAGTGATCGGGCCAGCACCACTGCCACCAGTGGCAGCGGCAACGCCAGCAACGCCCAGCATGCCGCGGACTTTCTCGACGGCCTTGCTTTCACCCTTAGTCCAGGGATCACGCTTGACAAGCCCCACACCAGCTGACCGACTAGCAGAGTCGCGACGCTTGGTCTCCACCTGCAGGGCTTGGCGGTTTAGTTCACGACGTGGGCCAGGCCCGCAGTCATGCGAGCAGCCGGCAGTAGCACAGCCGCCTTCGCTCGTTGAGATGTCGCCGAGCCAGGTTGTGATGCAGGCTAGATGGCCGCCGTGGCCGCAGCCTTGGCACCAGGTCCAAAGCGCAGAGCCTTTGGGCCGAGGTACAGTGAAGGGCTCGAGAACCTCGATCTCCGACGCTGGGAGGGGTTCTGTGGGAACCGAGGACTGCGCCGAATGGTTTGAAGTGGTATCGGAGTCTGGGTCGGGACTCGTTAGGGTTGATGAAGTGATTGGTGAATTTTGCTGCTCTGAAACCCATTCTGGGGGTGGATCAAGGCTCATGCAAATAGAGCATGGTGCTTGAGGTGTACTGCAGCGATAACAGCGGCTGTTATCTTGTGTAGGATTCTCAAACGGTCGTTGACACATGTAGCAGTAGACGTTGATGAATGAATCTGTCTGGGCGTATTCGTAAACGGCAGGATATGTTGATACGCAAAATAGGCGGAGCTCTGCTGCTTCGAGGTCCATTGAGTGCCGAATCAGGTGCTCATTGTAAGTTTTGAAAACCGTTTCGCATTCCTCGTAGGGGAGAATTTGTTCGCACTCCCGGAAAAGAATGTGCAGCTTCTGGAGAAGATGGGCCGCAGCCTGAATATCGACTAAGCTGCTGCTGCTGTGGTAATATCGGACTGATTCTTTTAAAATCGCTTCAATGCCCCACGGGTTCAAGTCTGTTCCGTCTGGCGTGAGTGGGATCTGGACTCGCGAGATACCGCCCATTGTTGAATAAGGCAAGGTGCCGAGGTAGGGGGTATCATCTAGTAGGGGAGGTTGCGGCTGTCTTTCAAGGGGTGTTGATTCTGTGATTAAAGGGGGAGGGCTTGATGGGCGCTCCAGATGAAGTCGATCAGTCTCTGAGACGACCTGATCAAAGAGCTCATCCTCAGATTCCTCGCGTGTAGAAGCTAGAATCGATCCTCTTCTCAGTGCTGAGGCAGATTGTCCACCATCCAAAGATTTAGATGCCTCAAGGTGGCCACCAGACGAGTACGACGCACCAATAGACTTGGAGGGGTGTGAACTGTCGGTGGACGTAGAGAACATGGGAAAACTCTCCGAAGAATCATGCCGACTATAGCGGTCGGTACGGGGAGGCCTGTTAGATTCCATTGGTGATTCAAGAGTCAAGGGTTTCTTGGGAAATTGCTTGTAGTCACGTATCGCTGCACGTTTATCCTCCAGCTTTTGGTCATAGTCATCCTCAGAATTTGCCTGAGGGAATTCTGAGTGACCACGACGGC
Source organism: Penicillium expansum (assembly GCF_000769745.1). Classification (NCBI taxonomy): domain Eukaryota; kingdom Fungi; phylum Ascomycota; class Eurotiomycetes; order Eurotiales; family Aspergillaceae; genus Penicillium; species Penicillium expansum. The sequence continues at coordinate 174,571 of NW_015971532.1, forward strand.
GCCAATCTGCTTTGCCAGCAATTGCACGAGGCGCAGATCGTTGCTCTATGTCCAAGTCTTCTTGTGTGGGATCCCATAGATATTTCGATGAATTCGCATCATCGATTGATGATACTCGTCCACGCGGCAAGGGGATACGGTCCGACACCCCCCAACCATTATGATCACTCAAGACTGATGGTGGGAGAGGGTCGAGGTCAATCGCCCCATCGCTCAGCGAGGGGATTTGGGAATCAGTGCTCGACCACGAGTCCTTCGGGGAATCAGGCAATGGTCGCGCGAGAGGGGTGGTCATGTTCGACGAGCTCTCAGCCTCGGGGACCGCCTCCATGACCCCTTTGAACAACCGACTTTTGACTCTGTCCTGTCGACCATCATCGGGTCGTGACCTGTCTATCAACCCTCCATCCTTGGACGACCTGTCTTTCGGACCACCTTTTGCTGGATGATCTCTAGCTCTACGTTGGAGTTCTTGAAGAATAGCGAATTTGACAATTCTCCAAGTCTGAGCCAATCTGGCCAGGGATACCTCATCTGCACATTCAGCGTTATGGTCCAGTGACTCGATCAAAGAGTTCAGGACGTCTGTCTGCGTTCTATGCTCACTGTGTTCATCCATCAACGGTGCATAGTGGCTTGCCAAATACCGAAATACTGCTGAGTCGTTTGTGGCACCCGGAATACTTGTAATGATTCCAACCTGGCTAGGCATCGGGGTTGCGAGTTTGGCCAATGCTTGTTCTAGAGGGAGCACGGGTATGAAATCCACTACTCCGGGCGGAGTGCTTCCCAAGGACTTGGATGGTCGAGTCGCGGCTAATTTGGTATGCCGATTCCGAAGGGAAGTGGCCAGAACGGCTTCATCAAAGATTTCATCTGCGGGGCTTTGGCTTAGTGATCTCTCGCCAGTGCTGTCTTCGTCTTCTTCGGGCCGTAGAAATTCAGCGGCATTGACTCCCAGAGGACGTCGCCTGGGCCGTTGTTGACTAAACGCAACAAACTCGCCATTGGGACTCCAGGCTACGGAGCACATCGGTCGGCGATTGACCACAGTCGGCGCATACCGAACATCGGTCTGAGTAAAGGCCCCGGCCTCGCCGACCGTCCATAAAAGATCCTTGGAGCGCCAGAGCAGATCTGATGCGGGTGAATCATACCGATCGAACTCGCGGAATGGAACATGCGGGCGACGGAGATCCCAAAGGTGAACACGTGGGTCTTCTTTGTCATAGGACGTGACAACTTGAGACGATTGCCACTCTCCCGAGGCAGGAGACTCGCCAACCCAAGAAGGAGGCCTCCATCGCACATTTGTGACCGCCTGGGGGGTCCGGAACTGGAATGCAGGTTTCTGCCGTCGCTCTGCAGATGAAGAAAAGTCCCAGACCTTTACCTGGCGATCCGTGCCACCACTGACAATATGCTTTCCGTCCGGGTGCCAGTCAACTGCGAAGCATGGGCGATCATGAGCGGCGATCCTCATCAGTGGGGCGTTGACCTTTCGATAATCCCACATCTGGATCGCGCCGCTGTCTGAAGCAGTCGCAAATATGACTCCATCGTTAGGAGACCACCGGACGTCTCGGATGGCATCGCTGTTGCCCTGATACGAATGTTTGCTGCCGCATGTGGAAGATCCCCGATTTGCAGAGGCGGATCGTAGATCCCACATCCGAATTGTGCCATCTTGACTGCCAGACAGGAGCCAAGAAGGAAGATGAGGGTTAAAGGCAAGCCTGTGCACCTGGCGGTTGTGACCGTGGAAACGACATAATTGGAGACCGGGCCGCTGTAGGTCGTAAACCACAATCCGACCATTCGCGACTGCAGTTGCGATTATCCGGTCATGGTTCCCATGTGACCATTTTACGTCCTTCACATTCAATTGGTCCTTGTGTGGCATCGAAACGCCTGCATCGTGGTGGGTAGATGCATAGCTAATGACTGCATTTCGAATATTGAATTCCTCTGATGAGCGGTCTGGCGAGACCTGGATGGTTTTGAGAATCTCCTTGCCTGCGATAACCGCATGTGTCCGCTCAGGCGAGATGTCCAAAGCCGTGATTGCAATGCCTGTTTTGTGGGTCACAGTCTGCGGTTCTCCTGGTCTTTACAGAAAAAAAATATGATTAGAAAACTGAAGATTCAATTGGCTCAAATGTAATTCCCCGACCACACTAGCTCCGATGACCAAATGGCGGGGTGGTCACTGCACCGGAGACAACAATGGAAACAGAGGTGAAGCAGGGAAGTAGGGGTATCAGAGCGGTGTGAGAAAGCTGCAATACTTACAGTGATTTGGATCTGATCGACCGGGGACCATTCGCACGACTGCTTTGGGGACTAGGTGGTCTCGAGCCCAAAAAGAAAGGTTGGGCGAATCTAGCGAGGGCGTTGGCAGCGCGATTTGAGTACTTCTGTGGTGGAGGGGGAGGAGGGGGAGGGACCGGAGATCGCGAACCTGAGAGGTCCGACATCGTTTACAGCCAGGTCTCCATTATGGCACACGACCACCGAATTGGAGGGAGAAAGATGCGGAGAGTTGGAGATCGTCGAGATGCAAGCGGTGAGGGAAAGATCCCTGAGGCACCGACGATCCATGCCTTATTGTTATCTAACAAGATTTGAACAACATATCTACCTACATATAAGTACGATAGAATATCACTTGTATGTTGTAATGTTGTTATGCCTCACATATAGGGCATCAGTTAGGTAGTTTTAATCTGCACTTTTTTCCCCCATCATTTATGATGTATTCCTTAACACTTTACCTCTTGCAAGCCATCGGGCCTGAACACATATTAGGAGCGGTCTAGAAGCCAACACATGAGAGAGATCAGATTGGAATGTGGTTTTACGAAGGATTTCTCCGAGATGAGCGTGTCCAAAGCCCAAAATACCGATATAGTTACTATCTATAAAACAAGAATGCGATTCTGATTTGTCTTACCTCAACCGGGGCTTCGGGACGGACACGAAACACATGGATAATGATATCCATGGATATTCATAAATCATTCACAGACTATGGCATTATGTACCAATATATACAACACACGTACATGACATACGAGTACCATGATCAGTGGCCAATTTATTGAGCTGCGCCTCATGGAGTGCCACCCAAATGACTAAAGGCTCCAAGAAGAGGCAAAAATATGAGACATTCAGCTAATCACATACATCAACGGGAAGATCAGACAACCAATCTAAGCTGAAGGTCACACATCACGGGGAAAAGGAAGTCATTTTAGAATTCATTACCATAATGACTGAACTCAGATGATCAATGTTAATAATATTCCTCTTTCATTTTGGGTTTTAATTTTTCTTGGCAAGTTGGTGAAGTCATTATATGCGTGGAGTGTTCTCGATCTGTCGATCGACGATCTTTTTTCTTGCCCCCCTGTTTTTCCTTCAGGACAATTTGAACTTTGACCATCGGGCACAAAAAGCTTTAGATTAATCAATTTATATCAGGACTTTTCTAAATATTTTCAGGAACAAACAAAGTCCTAAAAGGACTCGGAGTAAAAAGATATTGTATGTATAAAAGAGACCTCGGAAGCTTTAGGACTGATACCAGTGGATCCCCTCTGATTTAGCTGCAGCAACCATAATCCACACCGTCATTCCAGTTATTTTTATGTTTATATATTCCTTATTCCCTTTCTTTGCCTCTTTGAATTTATACCTCTTGGTTTCCAAAGTTTCAACCTTATCCTTCCAAGTCAAACAATCTTAAGGAAGAAGAAGAAAGTAGAGAGAGGGGAAAAAAACAATAAGCAAAATATTAAAGGAAAAAGAAAAAAATATCACAAGCATTTGTATATTTTCTTCTTTTTTTTCTTGTTTATATGTTTTATATGTTTTTTACTTCCAAATCTCTATAAATTCCAACTTTCGTTTCTTTTTTTCTTTTTTATCGTCTTAGCTTTTTCCACGTGGGAAACCTGGGTTCTCCATCCTGGGAAAGTTCCCATTCCTCGCGTCGATCTTTCGCCATACCCGTCCTGTCCTTTCCGATCCGAACCCGGACTCCCTTTCTTGTCCTTAGCACTCTTGTCATGGACCTTGTTTGAAACACACACTCATTTCTGGGATATTTAGTGGGCAATGGATCCACATGCAGCCCTTGAGCTGCTGGAATACTTACGCACCTCTTACCCAATCTTCCTTCTTATCCTCTTTGTCGTGGCCTTCGTGGCTAATACTACCATCGCTGCGAGGAAAGCCAGCAAGCATGAATCTCAATATTTCGGCCCTGGAGGGCGACCACTCCCTCAGCGAACTCGAAATGTGCCCGCCTACAAATCCCAGTTCTCGCGGAACGTCAAACGAGTTTTCAATTTGCTCTCCGTGGCCATTCTCCTGACCTTCCTTGCGGATGCAATTATCTATATCATACACGTGATGGCGGCCAGGTCAGAGAACTGGTGGCGAGGACAGTCCTTTGTGGTACGTTCTATTCGGATGGTTTGGTGTTTCTCGACAGCCATTGACACTTATCACAGGTTTATGTCGTCGGCTCGTTCTTCGTCTACGCAGTGCTGCTCATGGCAATGCTAGACACATCTCCCTCGCCTACTCTCGCCCAATTTGTCTGTTGGTCGGTCGCCATCCCCATCGAATTGGTTATTGTTAGCACCTCCCTCTCAATCTACACCTCGGTTCACCACGAGCCAATTGTTGGAGACCCAGAAGGGGGTCGAGTCCGGAGAAGCATTACATTCTGGGAGTCTCTGGAAGTGGGATCGAATAGTGTACGCATCCTTATTTTGTTTGCACTGGTTCTTCTCTACGCCTGTCAATCCTTCAGCTTGAAGAGCCACGGGAAGGCAAGCCAGCGGACGAATGGAGCCACAGAAGCCACAGGACTTTTGGATTCCGCTGGCGCAGAAAATGGCAATGGGAATGGACATGGGAACGGAACTGCCAATGGTCACTCATATGGCTCGACGAACGGAGCTCCTCGCCCAGAAACTTCCAAACCTACCGATCCATGGGTGCGTCCGACGACCATTCCTTCCACTAGCTGGTGGGAGTACTTGAGCGGGTACTCGCTCTTTTTCCCATACCTGTGGCCTTCCAAATCCCGCCGCCTGCAACTAGTTGTGACGTTCTGTTTTGGGCTCCTCATATGCCAGCGAATCGTCAACGTCTTGGTACCTTACCAAATCGGAGTCATTACAGGTGCTCTTACGAAGGATGACGGTGAGGACTTCCAAGTGCCATGGCTTCAAATTTGCCTATATGTGGTGTACCGATGGTTACAGGGCAGCCAGGGCTTACTCAGCTCTCTGCGCTCTAGCCTCTGGATTCCTGTGAGCCAGTATTCTTACATGGAGCTCTCTACCGCTGCGTTTGAGCACGTCCATAGTCTCAGCCTAGACTTCCATCTCGGAAAAAAGACCGGCGAAGTCCTGTCCGCTCTGAGCAAGGGCAGTTCGATCAATACTTTCCTTGAGCAGGTCACCTTTCAGGTGGTGCCAATGCTTGTTGATCTGGTGATTGCGGTTGTGTTCTTCATGGTCGCATTCGATGTGTATTATGCTCTAGCTGTCGGGATCTCCACCTTTGGTTATCTCTATGTCACTATTCGCATGGCCCAGTGGAGAGCAGAGATCAGGAGACAGATGGTCAATGCCTCGCGCCAAGAGGATGCCGTCAAGTAAGTCAAAACGAGTCTTTCTATCATTCATTCGAGATTTATATGGGACTGACTTATGCTCCTTCTAGGAATGACTCTATGGTCTCATATGAGACAGTAAAATACTTCAACGCCGAACAGTACGAATTCAACCGGTACCGGGGCGCCGTGGGTGACTTCCAGAAGGCCGAATACCACGTGCTGTTCTCTCTAACACTGCTGAACACCTGCCAAAACACCGTGTTTATGATGGGCTTATTGGTAATGTGCTTCATTTGTGCATACCAAGTTGCTACTGGTCAGCGCCCTGTGGGAAAGTTCGTATCTCTACTGGCCTATATGGTCCAACTCCAGGGCCCGCTCAATTTCTTTGGCACCTTTTATCGATCTATCCAATCCGCATTAATCAATGCCGAACGCTTGCTAGAATTGTTCCGTGAGCAGCCAACTGTGGTCGATAGCCCTAGTGCCACCCCATTGGCCATGTGCAATGGTGACATCAAGTTTGAGGATGTTGAATTTGCTTACGATGCCCGCAAGCCCGCGTTGAACGGTCTTACCTTCCACTGCCAGCCGGGAACCACCACCGCCTTGGTTGGTGAGTCTGGCGGAGGTAAGTCCACTGTCTTCCGCCTCTTGTTCAGGTTCTACAACTCCGAGAACGGACGTATCCGTATCGACGGGCATGATGTACAGGATATCACGATCGATTCACTCCGCCAGCACATTGGCGTGGTGCCTCAGGATACTGTACTTTTCAACGAGACTTTGATGTACAATTTGAAATACGCCAAGCAGGACGCTTCCGACGAAGAAGTTTTCGAGGCTTGCCGCGCCGCCAGCATTCACGACAAGATTCTTGCTTTCCCCGATGGCTACAACACCAAGGTTGGAGAGCGTGGCCTACGGCTTAGCGGTGGTGAGAAGCAACGCGTGGCTATCGCTCGCACCATCATTAAGAACCCGCGCATTATTCTCTTAGATGAGGCAACCGCGGCTCTAGACACAGATACCGAGGAGCATATCCAGAGGGCGCTCTCTACTCTTTCACGGGGTCGCACTATGCTGGTAATCGCTCATCGTCTCAGCACCATTACTACCGCAGATCGCATCTTGGTCTTGTCAGAGGGCCAAGTGGCCGAAAGCGGCACGCATGAAGAGCTTCTGGCTATGAAGGGTCGCTACGCCAGCATGTGGCGTAAGCAGATCCGCGCCCAAAAGGCTGCGGCCGAAGCCCAGGTACTTCAAGACCGGGCTGAGCGAATCCGCACTGCAACCACCAGCGATGACAGCTCTAGTCAATCGGATGAAGACCGCAAGGTTGTCGGTCGCCGAAACAACTAAATCAATAATGCCTGAACCGCTAAAATAGGGACAGGGAATGACTCTTGTTTAATTTTCACTATGTGCATACGCTTTTTCATCATACCTTTACAAGAAAAGTACCCAGAGGCAGTAATGATCGGAGGTGGCATGAGATCAAGTTTGATGTTTCATCTTGAGGGGTGGCAGCCTTTCTTTTTTTTTTTTCTTGCTTATTTCTCATTTTTCAGTTCGCTCATTCTTCCAGGTATCGTTTTTCTCTTTTTTTTTTTCTCTCTCTGTTTTTGTTGGCGTTTTGGGTCTACGACGCGTACGATGTTATTGTCTCCTTTTGTTCTTGTTTCATATGAATCGAGGCGCAGAGGGTCAGGATTGGGACTCCTGCAAAATCAAAATAGATTAATTGCTAGGCTCAATATTAATATAAGAAGAATTCAATTAACGTGGATCGTACCTAGTTGCTTGTTTGCCTGTATTCACATCTGACAGACTAGGGTTTCAACTCTATTTCACAATCTACACAAATCCACTTTTGGTTTATATAGAATGCCCAACTGTTCGTTCTACAGCTTTGCTACGTGTTAGTACGCGATATATTTAGACTCATGCAGAGGCACGTGAGTGGATGTTGATATGTACTTTGTAGGCCCAGGTCTCCGGGCTGCTAGCTCTCTTCGCCAAGACCCGGGGCCAGAAAGCTTTACTTCACGTGACACTCACCATCATCCGAGCCACTACATCACCAGGAGGCTACATAACACAGATCGAACCTGAAACCAGCCGCTTTATCGAACCTATCGCATCAATGCATTCACCATCACCGCAACTCCTGCGCGTCTTGCGCACCTCTTTGGTTAATACTCGTGGCGCCTCGAACTTGACTCGATTCTGCCAGATCCCATCAGCAACTGCAACACCATGTCTCGTCTCAAATCCTAGCACTGCAATGCCCTCAACACGACGCAATTATAGCTCACCTATCCGACCAACCCGCATGATTCCTCGATCGCACGCGCACAAACCAGCCAGCCGCGACCGCGGCCCGGAGTCCAAAGAAGACACTCAGACCAACTTTGATTCGTTGAACGTGCTGGGCAACATCCCTGCACCAACAACGGCCATTGATGCATGTCTCGATTCTGGGTTTCATCTAAACAATGGTGTCAAGCTTACGAACGGTGATGGGCTGTTGCTGGTCGGCGGTGAGGCATTTGCGTGGCGGCCGTGGAAGGCTGTTGAGGGCGCAGAGAGCGATCGTGTCGCTAAGGATGCTATGCTCAATGCCAAAGGGCAGTTCGAGCTTGATGAGTCGGTCTGGGGTTTACTGAATCTTGTCTGGCCAAAGCCTGGTATGTTGGCTCTTGTTGCTTTTTTGTCCCGGATATGTGCTTTCGTCCACGGACATGACATGCTTGAGCTTCACCGCAAAATCACTCTTCGATATGCTAACAGTTTCACCACAGATATGCTCATCCTTGGTCTTGGTGGCTCGATATTCCCGCTATCACCTGAAACTAAGCGTCACATCAACTCGTTGGGTATTCGGGTGGATATCCTCGATACTCGGAATGCAGCCGCACAATTCAATCTCCTTGCTACGGAGCGTGGTGTTACTGAGATTGCCGCTGCTATGATTCCTATTGGGTGGAAGGCTAGACCTCTCTAGGGCTTACAGGTTGTCTTGAGAATGACATGTATTATATGGATAGTTTGAGTATATATGGCTTAGGCCGATTCAAAATGAAACAATTCTTCTCCTCGCATTCCGCGGTTGTACGAAATGGCCGATGTAGTTTCTTACACGTTGCATAGTTACGTGTTACCCGACCTCTAAAGCTGTGATGCAGGAACGTGACGTATCATGTGAGCCCTGTTATCTGATCCTTATCTCCTCACCTCCGCCTCCAGGGTCCAGAGCGCACGTGAGTCAACACAACCTCCCAAGGGAAGGTCGCAATCGAAGTTCTCGACCTCATACATCTGTTTTCACTCTTTTACGATTTTGTCCTTTCATCAGCCATGGCGCGGGAAGAGTCCCTCCTACCTCCGCGCCTGTCCGAGGACGGCTCGTCGATTCGAAATGAAGAGGAGGACTACGCTCTCCTGACCGGCGAGCGAACGACCCCTCAACACAAGGGACGAGTCTGGCCTTCCTGGCGGGAAATTGGAGTGTTCTCCTGGGCCCTTCTTGCAACAATTTTGGTAATTGTGCTAGCCGTGATCTACCCACGCAAGCCAGCTGAGCCTCATGACCATCATTCGTCAAATACCACCTGGGGCCCTGGAGGCAAGCCGACAGGCAAGCGGAACATGATCTTCATGGTGTCTGACGGCATGGGGCCTACTAGTCTCTCGCTGACTCGGGGCTTCCGGCAATACACGGACGATCTGCCATTCGACGATATTCTGGTCTTGGATAAACACTACATTGGAACCTCGCGAACACGGTCAAGCTCTAGCTTGGTGACAGACTCTGCGGCTGGAGCGACGGCTTTTTCGTGTGGTCGCAAGAGCTACAATTCTGCCATCTCAGTGCTTCCCGACCACTCGCCTTGTGGAACTGTGCTCGAGGCGGCTGCGTTGGCGGGTTATAAGACAGGTCTGGTTGTGACCACCCGCGTAACGGATGCGACCCCAGCATGCTTTGCCTCGCATGCCAATTTGCGGAACTACGAAGATCTGATCGCCGCCCAAGAGGTTGGAGAACACCCTCTCGGCCGGGTCGTAGATCTTCTGCTTGGCGGTGGGCGGTGCCATTTCTTGCCCAACTCACAGGATGGCAGCTGCCGTGGTGATGACCATGATTTGATCAAGGTCGCTGCTCAGAATGGGTTTGGTTATATCAATGACCGTGCGGGCTTCGATAGCCTCCAGGGCGGCGATAATGCCACTTTACCACTGCTAGGTCTCTTCGCTAGTGGGGATATCCCGTTCGAGATTGATCGACGCACTCAAAATGAGACCTATCCCTCTTTGGAGGAGATGACTCGCACTGCCTTGAAGGCCTTGAGCAAGGCCACCGAGGAAAGTGAGCAAGGGTTCTTTATCATGATTGAGGGCTCTCGCATTGACCATGCCGGCCATGGCAATGATCCTGCTGCTCAGGTTCACGAGGTACTGGCATACGACAGGGCCTTTGCTGCCGCGCTCGAGTTCCTAGAGAATGACTCCACCCCTGGTGTGATCGTGAGCACATCTGACCACGAGACCGGCGGTCTTTCCGCAGCACGACAGTTGCACAAGACCTACCCTGATTATTTATGGCTTCCGAGTGTCCTGGACAAGGCAAGCCACTCTGCCGAATACCTTGCCGCTCAATTAAAAGAATATCTTTCTGGGCCAGGCAAGGACGCCGACGATTCAACTAAACAGTCTTGGCTCCGGCAAACTCTTAAGGATGGGCTTGCCATCGATGATGCTACAGACCATGAAGTCGATGCCTTGCTCCACCCGGTCCCCAACGTCACCCCGTCATATGTGTTTGCGGACATGATCAGCCGCCGCGCCCAGGTCGGCTGGAGTACTCACGGACATTCTGGTAAGACGGTCTCAAGCAGTTTTCTATGACAGTATGCTAATATCGTTATAGCCGTTGACGTCAACATCTACGCGTCGTCTACCAAGGACGCTTGGCCATTGGTTGGCAACAATGAGAACACCGACGTGGGAGACTTCCTCGCTGACTATCTTGATCTCAACGTCGACAACGTCACAAAGTTGCTACAGGACACCAAGTCTGGCGCCTTGCAATCATACGACTGGATGGGTGATCGCCTGGGCATGAACTTCCATACCGAGGGACTAGACACTTACCATGGAGACTTCAGGAAGCGATCTGCCGATGATTGTGGATGTGGTGCTGCACACTAAACGACAGCCACAACTTGACCCTTTTCTTATTCTGTTGGATTTCTGTATTAGGTAGCACTGTTTAGATATTTCGGGTTTCTCATCATCGTCATCATACATATATGCAATTCATATATCTCATTTCTGTGAACATCTGTGTACAGCTGACACTGGTCTTACTAGAAACAAACGTTGGTATTGTGGGAACTATTCTCTCTCGCTTCAATATTGCCCAATAAATCATCTCCAATAAACATATATGTGACTTCACCCCCAATCACTTTGTCTCCAAATTCACATCGTAGCAAAACCTCAAATCGAAATCACACGCCCTTTGTATTGCAATCAGGGCAGCTCTCCACCAAATCCATCATCTGGTGCACAATGTTGCTCTCCGAAATCACACTCAGATAACTCATATCCGGCTGAGTTGCTCTCATAGTGATTGTGTATGGGTGGCAGGTGGGACAATCAGGGTCGAATGGCAAATCGTAGTTTCTGAGCTGGTCCGGGTCGTTGATGCGATTTAGTTGGTTGAGGATTTCATGGCAAAAGAGGTAGAGCTCGAAGCACCTATGGTTGCAATTGGAGTAGTGGGTCTCCACAAATAGGCACATCTTGAACCTGCTCGTGTGGATGCCACGCGATGTAAATCGCTCTCTGTGTCCGTCTGACTTTGAGAGATCTTTGTTCTGTGTTAGTGCGGCTCAAGGTAGAATGCCTGTTTGCGCTCACTGTTGGTTGTATCCTCGCTCCGTGAATATCGGGAGAATGATGAGTTGATTGTGGTTGTGGTATGAGACAAGATAGGATGACTTTCAATAGCATGTGGTAAACCTGTGTGGTTGAGTGAAATGCTGGATAACTTTGTGTTAGAACATATCTCAAAACCGAGAAGTTGGAAACTCATTTATGAAGAAGCGGGCATTGCGCAATGATAAAGTAATACTGTCATTGATAGAGCACAGTGAATAAAGCCAGACTATATAACGCGGACTGAAGCAAAAGTGAGATAAAGATCAAGCCTTTTATGCTGTTACCCTATTTACTTCATAGGAGAGACAATTAAGTATCTATAGTATTATTGTTCATGTAATTCATTGTGAAAGGGATAACTATAGGTTATTGAGAATAAAGTACTTTGATGTAAATGCCACCTGGTATAGACCATGTGTTTTGCAAGATGTCAGAAAGGAAAATGGAGGTATCATGGGAGGACACATAGTGAGATAAAGGGAAATAGAGGCTGAAGTCAAACGGATCGCTAGACAAAGCCAAATAATAAATAGCACAAGCTGTGCTAGACTTCCATGTTCTTACCCGTGGACATCCAGAGCTTCATATGAAGCTATCATACAAGAACGCGTACTAGCTTACCTATCTTGCGTAGGTCACTGCTATATCTTGATTGGTACCTATGTAGCTATATATTACAATAGGAATGAGAATACTGCTTATTCGTAGCGATCTCTCATCATAGAACGGCCAGACAACCTCTTCTACTGAGTCACTAAATAAGTTGAGCTATCGAGAACGTCTCTTCAGCGTAGCCTAATGGATACAGGCAGGCATGTCCTCATTTCATAGCCTCAGGTCTAAATTTCCCGTGCAAAATAATCCTAGTTAGAACACTCGAAGGTCGTAGCTACCAATTTAGACTAAATAGTCCAATTTTTACCTACATTTGTTCCTCACGCGCTTTGCTCTCTCGCTGTTTGTTCGCGTGCACTTCGCCCTATAACTTTGTTTCACCGTCACCCATTTCGATCGAATATATCCTCGATATCATCGGTAGGATCAAGCTTCATCAGCTAGTTGCTCCATCATTAGACTAACTCCCCAAAAGGAAGCAAAAGCTTTGAAGATGGATAGGTTCCTTCAGGACCCAGAGAGCGATAAGCTCTTGAGTGAGCACAACCGGGCTCTCGAAGCTGCCGAGGCCGTCAAGGGCATGCAATTCAACCCAGTGACAACACCAGATGAACTCTTGCAGAAATTCAAGTTTCAGCAAAAGACGAACAAAGAGAAATCACGCAGCCGAGAGAGCGCCAGCTCGGTGGATATCTCTTTTGCCCAACCCATCTATCCACCGTGTCTCGCTCCCTTGAAAGGTCTGAGAAAGGCCATGGTCAAGGATTTGCTTCTTGAAACTCACCATAGAGGCTCTTACATTCTCGTCAGATCAATCTCCCAGGTAGAGAAGATGACTACGGTTATGGCCATTGTGGAAGACGAACAGAAGGATGCGATCCCGCTTCAAATGTTGAACGAGAAGCTCCGCTGCCAGGATGGCTCTGTTGACAAAGGGCAAATTTTGCTTGTGAAGGAGCCATACCTGACTTTGACGTTCCATGGCGAATACGGCATCAGAGTTGATCACGTTTCTGATATCATGTTCATTCCAATTTTCGACAAGATGGTCCCATCGGCTTGGCGAGAGCGGCTTCCAGAGGATGAAACCTCTCACTGGATGGCCGGGGATTGGCTAAGCATGGGTAACGAGCATCTCAACCGAGGCAAATTATATTCCGCTACTGAATAGTAAAGTTCCAGTAGACCGAATGCATTTGACAACGAACAATACTGACCACAATGACAGTTACTCCAAAGGATTGAAGTGTTCGCCGACAGAGGAAGAGATGCATTACCTTCTGTACTACCGGGGCCTGGCCTTCTTCCAGGTCAATGAGTGGGATGCATCTCTGCGTGATCTCGATGCCGTTCCAGCAGGCCCGAAATCCGACAAAGCCCTTAGAGGCAAAGCCCAAACCCTATACCGTCTAAGAAGGTTCCGGGAAAGCTGCGATGTATTCACGAAACTTTGCAAGAAATACCCTGAAGATGTGAGCGCCAAGAACGATTTCCGTGAAGCTATCGCAAGACTTGCAGAGCAAAAGAAGGGCGGATATAACTTCAAGAAAATGCAGGAGAAAGCATCGAAAACTTACCCGCCACTTTTGGACCATGCGACATGGATTGGCCCAGTGACAGTCCGGCAGACCAAGTCCCAAGGACGAGGCCTATTTACAACTGAGGCAGTCAAGGTCGGTGATTTACTTCTCTGCGAAAAGGCCTTTGCATATGCAAGCGAGCACCCTAGCAGGCCAAGGTGGAGTAGCGCCCTCCATGTCAACACCGAAACGCGGACGACCACCCGAGGAGGCCAATTCGCGCTGGCATCATCGATCATCGAAAAACTGTACAAGAACCAATCATCAGCATCAGTGGTAACCAAGCTCCACAACAACGGATTCAAGGAGGTCTCAACAGGCCCTGTGGATGGAAAGCCAGTGGTAGACACGTAACTAAAAGACAAACCAACACCATATTAAACGCTCCAAGCTAACAAATCTCCCTTCCTACTCTGCAGATTTCAAATCGCCTGCATAGTCTCTCTCAACAGCTTCGGCAGCCCAACTTCCTCAAGAGGTGACCACATCCATGACGCGCGCGATGCAAGCGGGGGCCCCGAAACGCTGCACAACTGCGGCATCTGGCCCTACGCCTCAATGATCAACCACTCGTGTATGAGCAACGCACACCGCGCCTTCATCGGCGATATGATGATCATCCGCGCAGCTACCGATATCCCCGCAAACACGGAGCTGAAAATCTGGTACCTCGTCCCCGCCCCCGAAAACTATTCAACGGACTTCCGCCACTGGGGCTTTGAGTGCTGCTGCGTCATTTGCGCCGACGTCAAGGCGACTGAGCCCCGCGTTCTCAAGACACGGGTCAGACAGCGCGCGGAGATCGCCATGGCACTGGAATGTAAGAACCGCGGACGCGCTGAGACGCTCATTGAGCGTCTGGCTGAGACATATTCGCGCCCGCTCGAGCAGGTGCTGCATCTAGGACTGTGGGAGCCGCTTGCTTTGATTGCTGGGGTTTATGACAGCCTGAAGCAGCAGGGTGAAGCTAGGGAGGCTGTCAGCCGGGGTCTTGCGGCGATTGGATTTGTGCTTGAGGGAGGTGTGAATGGGCCACTTGTTGTTAAAAAATGGGGACTCGCCATGGATAAACTTGTTGTTGCGTGGATGATTCTTAGCAAGTCTCTGCTTGAGATCGCACCAGAGAGTGCGTTGCAAGCGGAACGGTATGCTCGCCTGGCTTACTTGGTTTTTGTCGGGGAGGAGGCAAGTTTTGATGCAACCTATGGAATGAGTTTGAAGGTGGCTGAGCCTCGTTCTGAGGAAGTCTAAGTGGAAGGACGGGTAGTTTAGGGCTTGTGGTTTTGCGTGTACTAAAAGGCAAATGTGGCAAACATGTACCTATGTAACACATGCAAGCATCTTAAAACAAATGGTTACCCATAAACTGTAGATTAAGAAATGAGTATGAAGTTCAGAAAAAGAGATCCCAACATGTACTCCGTACGTGCATGAACAAACGCAATTTCCCCGCTTTAAGGGCCCACATAGGGTACATGGATCATTAGTCCATAGGTACTTAGTTAGCTGTCATTATGTACTTTTTCTTCAAGTTCCCAATCTAGTCCTATCTCGGTTATACTCTAGGGCTTTGACTTTGACACCACGTTGCTAGTCTAACGGTTGTGGACCCTCGGGAATCCCGTTGCCGTCTGACACTTTTACACTCCACCTACGATTCCCTCCCACTTTCACAGTTTTACCTTTCAGCCTTTGGAAAGTGTCGATATGGGAAAAATGGAGCAAATTGCGGTGGTAAGTAGTGGCCATCATCTGATATAGTCATTCTCATCTCTCGTCTAGGACCCTGATTTCTACTCCATGGTCAATGGCTATGGCATGGATGCGCAGGACCTTCAGTCGTGAGTGCCACTGCGAATCATATCCACGGTGGTATTCTCAAAGTATTTAGGGATACCACATCTATCGCGTCTGCGATCGCGAGAGGACGGCTGGAAAACGGCCGAAGGTCAGTATGCTTCCAGTCTAATATCACACTTCTTAAGACTAACCCGGTATGTAGATATCAAGCCATTAAAGAAGATGACTACTGGTTGGTTGTGATGCAATGATCTTGTTTTACATGGATTAACCATATCAAGGGGTCCTTCTGACGAGCAGCAATTCGAGGCGTTCGAGATTGGGTAAACCGCACCCCGTCCCCATCCATGCGTTTCATTTATCGCCAGTTACGAGGCTGTGATACTAACGAACTCAGCCATATGATGTTTCTCGTGCTAGATCACGAGCAACTGAATCCTTTTTTCCGCTCCCCTATCGGCGATTCGCCCAAGGTGAATTTGTACTGAGGTGATCCTTGCTTGAACATTCCGCTAAGCATGCAGTATAGAATATTTTAGATATCGGAACTGGGCAAGGGAGTTGGGCAATGTAAGTCAACGAGTAATTATTTTCAAGAAAACCTCTAACAAATCTTTAGTGATGTGTCCGATCGCTATCCGTTAGGTACTGGGTTTCTTGATTCGACTCCTTCTATTCTTAAATAAAGTATTATTAACTAAACCCAATTAGCTACCGTCCGCGGAGTGGATATCTTCCCCCCACCCGTAACATGGATGCCCCCAAACTGCATCTTCGAGGTGGATGATGTGCTTCGCGAGTGGACATGGAGAGAGCCATTTGACTTCATCCATATGCGCCTAATGTATGGTGCATTCCCTCCCGACGGATGGCGTAAGCTATACAAGCAAGCCTACGAGTGAGTTTCAACCCTACTAATCCATCTTCTGAGATATCGAACCACCCTAATTTGTTTTCTATTTCGCAATAGCGCCCTAGAGCCCGGTGGCTGGATCGAACAAGTGGAAATAGACGTGCGAGTCTACAGCGATGATGGCACCTTGAAGAAAGAACACCAGCTATATGGGTGGGGCGCCATGTTTATTAGATGCTCTGAGCGAGCTGGACGGTCCCTCAGAACCAACGAAACAATGCGCAGCGCAATCGAGGAAGCCGGGTTCGTGGATGTGCACGAGAAACGGTACAAGATTCCCATAGGACCGTGGGCTAGGGATCTGACACTGAAGGAGGCCGGACACCTCCAGTATGGCCATTGGAATGCCGCTTTAGAAGGTTGGGCGATGTGGCTCCTCACTCACTTTGGGGAGCCGGAGCCGTGGACGAAGGAGGAGGTGCAGGTGTATCTGGCTAAAGTGCGCAAAGAGCTGAGCAATCCGCACATTCACGCTTATGAACCTGGGTGGGTTTCCTTTCGAATCGCATCGCTCGCTTGTTTCTTGCTAATTAAGTTTAGGACCCGCGTCTGGGCAAGAAAGCCTACCAAGGAGGAATTGGAAGTGAAGAAAGAGAAGGAGGCAAAGATTAAGATCGAGACATCGCCGTAAAGCCGTTTGAATCTTCTCGGGAGGTCGAGATAGTCTTTTTGTTTTGGCGTTCATGGATTCCAGAAGCTAATTTTTCCATCGTTACCAGTTCTTTTCTGTGCTCTTTGTTATCAGTCTGTACTCTCCACATATAAGCTTATTGATTATGCAATACTCGAGGACGTGCTACTAAGAAAGGGAAAGCCATAGAGCGGGTGTAAAATCCGGTATACGGGGTATATGAACAAAAGATCACAATTTTGTAGCTATTTTCCAGTCATGTGCAGGGAATCACAAATCATTACCAGAGTAGCGGTACATCGCGTAAATCAGAAAGAAATTGAAAGAGTATGAATCGGCCAAAAGAAAACGCCGGGTAGGTGTATATCGAACAAAAATGGAGGAAAATTGCAGACGCGTATGTAGTCGACCGTTGAACATCACGACCTAATGAAGGAAGAGGGAAAAAAGATACAAGGAGCAAAGTAATTCATTAGGTGATTTGTTCAAGGTCAGTCAGAGACAAGACACGAAGCGGAGTTGCACAGTAGTCAACAAAAAAATGTACTCGATGCTGTGCAATAAGCATGGCAAGAAAGAAGAATATAAGAATGGTAAAACGCTGATATATACGTATCAAACCAGCAAAGCATTTACAGTGTCACGAGGACAACAAGAGCCACCAGGACGCCGAAGAGCGAGCCACGGAGGACACGCTCGTTCTGGCCGGCCGCACCGTTGCCCTGAGTAGTGGTTCCCTGGGTGAAGCCCGTAGTGGAAGTCTGCGAGGCATCGGTGGTGGAAGTGCCAGAGCTGGAGCTATCAGAGGAAGTGGTGTTGCTGGACATGCCGCCAGAGCCACCGTTGCTGGTGGGGATGCTGTTGGACCCAGAGGCGGTTGAAGAGCCAGAAGAGCTTGACTTGCCGAGATCCATGTCGAGACCGGTGGCGCCGAGGGAGGCAAGGACGGTGTTGTTGTTAGTAATGGCGATATCGCTCTCCATGGCAGCGGAGTTGGTGTAGAGGTAGGCCTTGCTGCCTTTCTTGGTGGCATCGGAGGGAGGATCGTAGCACTGCACGCTGACCTCACCGACGGTGGCATAGTCGTAGCCGACGGTCTTGATGTCCTCGCTGTTCCAGTCGATCTCACCACCAGCCCAGTCGATGGTACCCTGGGCGTTACTGGCCTGGCCGGCGGGCCAGAGAGACATTTGAAGGCGGGAGGGTGTCTGGGGGAACTCAAACTGCTTGGATGTTGCGTTGTAGGTATCGGCCTTCTTCAGGGTGCGGTGCACGGTGCCGTCGACGATCCAATCCACCTTCTCAGGGGTCCAGTCGATCTCGTAAGTGTGCCAGTCATTGAAGGTGTCTGCACCATCCACGCTGATGTTGGCGCTGTTGTGCCCTAGTTCATTAAGTCAGTATTGGTTATTCGGATCAGATTGTTCTTCTTTCTCTCGACTTACAGTCCAGAACACCCTGCCAGTAGTAGTTGGTCTGCACAGCGGTCAAATCGGCACCGACCCACTCGTAGTCGATCTCGTCCTTAACATCGGACAAAAGAATGAAAGCGGTCACGACACCCTTGCCGCGGGAGCTCTTAATCTTTCCAGAAATCTTGCCGTACCAGATGTAGTGGTTGTTGGCAAAGAGAGTACCGACACTCTTGGCGGGCATGGTCATGATCAGATTACCATCCTCGGTTTTAACCTTTCCGCTGTAGGTCCAGTCAGCAGCGCTGGCGTTACCCAGGTACTTGTCCTGGGTGATGGAATTGTCGAGGTTGTCCCAGGTGTAAGTCTTGCTCTCACAAACGGGCATAGGCGCACAGGAATCGAGAGAGAACGACGCGAGAGGGTCACAACCGCCGAGGCAGTAGGCACCAGTACCGCACTCACCATATTCTGTATTGACATTCGTTAGTATAAATTGCGATTTAAGGGGGTGATATTACTCACGGGAGCAGCAAGGGTAGTTCTTGTCTTTGCACTGGCTGCTGGCGGTGCAGGATTGTGCGGCGAAGGCGGACACTGACAGCGAGGCCAGGACCAAAGGTGTCACAAAGCGGACCATTATTATGTACTGTTGGTATGTACAGTGGAAATGACAGAATATCCAAGAATTTGAATCCAAGCCACAGGAAACGAGGGAAAGTGTGGGGAAGCAAAGAAAAAGGGGCAGTAATGTAAGTTAGATGTGTATAAACGAGAGGCAGCAAGTGAAGATAAATTCACTGCAAGGGCGATAGTTATAACAGAACGAAAACGGTTCTTCTGGTCGCTGGAAAGAGAATGAAAACGGAGGGGAGGCGAATAGTTATTAATATGATAACCACCTGAGCATGCCCCCCTCTAGGCTCTAGGGCTCTCTGAAAACATTGAAAACATGAAAACATGAAATTGACAGAGACTAACCCAATTAAGGATGGATTCCGTTAATTTTGGAAGGTAGGGTCCACGGGTCGGACTTAAAAGGGTCCCTTTTCTATTAGGAAAGGACCCTGATTGGCTGGTATTTCCCTCGTTATTTCTAATTTTTGATTTTTTTACCCTTTCTGTTGTGGAGTGGTTCGGGGTATTTCCGTCTGTGCGTGGTATTGAATGGTATTGAATGGTAATTCTGGTATTTTCAGGGTCATTTTAGGGGTCACTTGAACAGCTGATGATCTTGCCCAGGTGATAATAGCCCCGTTTAACGTGGTATGATAGTCCCCAGGTACTCCGTAGTTTGACCAAGTTAGCCTTAACGTTTAGCCAAACTAAATGACCTGACTACTCCGTAATTATTCACAAAGTACGGAGAACGGAGTACACTGTTAACAATGCGAGACCGCCCCAGGTGTTTGCAGTCGGAAATTAGTAATGGATAGTAATGGATGGATACAATACTAGCGCGAGCATTGGTACTTTCCACTTTCCCTTTCTCTGCGGAGATAACGCTTTACATTGATCGACAGTTCAGACAATGGATAGATACATCAATGTATGTTGTAAGTTGTACGGAATACGGAGGACTTCATACAATGTACTGTACGTAGTGCGGAGTACAATTTGCTACTTTGTGAGATGTATATTGTATGTTATATACTTTGATACCCCCTTTAAATCGGACATCCGATGTCCGTTCTCAAGGCGTCTTGAGCCGAACCAATTAGGCCGGCCAAAAATAAATGTGGCCATTAGGACAAAGAAAAAGAATCAGCCCCAAAATTGGATAATCTTAATCCATGCGCGAGCCTCGCATAGGCTGCCACACGCTTCCAAGAGCACTCCGTACACTCTTTCTCTCTCGGCGCGCTCGGCACCAAGCACCCGTATTCCGCACTAGGAAGCTCACTTTCGCCCCCAAGACTCCCTAAGACCCCCCAAGACTTGACCAGTGAATCTCCTCGCTCCTGCCTAATAGAACGACGATCCAAGACTATCTACTCCGTATGTTGTAACCTTATCTGCCTCGGTTGTTAGTCGGTCGCTAGGTCCCGGCAGACACACCAAGCACTGGGCAGGGACGCATATCGTTAGTGTCAGGCACGGCCGTAAAATGACAGATCGTGGTTCATTTGCTCCATTCTCGTTCTCGGTTATGCGTGGCTGAGTGCGGTGATAATAGTAATAGGGGGAACTGATAACGGATAAGCATAACCCCCATCAAGACGTTTTACATACCTTCGCCGGCAACCGATTGTTTTCAGAAGGTATCCTTCTAGAAGGAATGTGGCAATCTCTGATCTACATACACATACTACCACACGTCATTAGATCTAGCTGTACAATATCTTGAATGTTGTTATGTACACTTTGGAAATCAAGGGATGTGCCACGAGGGAATGTAAGGGGCTTTTGCTAAAGTCAAACTGGGTTGTATCGAACTACAATGTACTCCGTATGATGACGTTGATCGATGGAAGAGCAGACCTACATAGCTTGATTTGAAATATGCAAGACACTTTTCCTCCAATGTTGAACTTTTCCGTCAATTTCCTTGAGCCAGTGTGTTGAGTTGCCTCTTTTAGCCTGGCGCGTCTATACTACTTGTTTGTGCTCATGGTTATGAATTTGAGACTCTACGTATACAATTGTTTATGATAACCTCCCATTGGAAACATCAAAAAGGCCAGCAAATAAGCAAGGGAGCAGTGATCCATATAAAAAATGTATGGCTTTGTAAGTGTATCCACCATCGCATTACTCCTCTCTACTGAGCAAGTATCGAGGGCCGTCTTATTTTCCAATTCTTCCTTCCGTAGACTGTACTTTTTATCGGCTGTGAAGAATGACTTCTCCTAGAGCACACACCCATGCATTGGAATAAATACATATGCTAGGTAAATAAAAAAAAAGCGAAAAAAAGAGGAAATCAAGTGTGCTCCCCTGCCATGAGAAACCCTAGGCTCGCTGATCACCATTGTGTTGCATCAACACACTTCCAGCTAGCATTTTGGTTCGATGTGAGCAATTTGCAATACTTCCATGGTGGCCACAATGCCCGGCAGCAATTCAACAACTGTTGAATCCTCATCGAAGTCCACAAGGACCCCTTGCGGTGGTGGTGCGGTCGCAATAGAATTGGCGGGCTTGATGACACTCGTCTCGTTTTTCGCACAAGCAGGGGTACTTGAATCCCTAAAGGTCTGACTCGAGGTAGGTCGGGTCGGCACAATCTGGATGTCTCTAGTGCTACTCGCGTAAATCCGAGTCTGGCTCTCCCGCGTTGGCTGGGGCCTGTAATTGCCATTACCGGGCTCACGGGTGAATCGTTCGCGAATATGACGATTACTACGTATCGGGCCGGGTGGTGGTAGCTATTAAAGATGATATTAATACCCCATTGAATGTATGTTGAGTTCGTATAAATCACTTACAGGTGGGGGACGGCGTGCCGAGAGGGGCGGGGGTCGAAGGCGGCTATCTTCAAGAACCATGGCAAGGGTTCGTTCAATCTGACGAAGCTCAGCACTGAGCTCGGTCTCGTCATTTCTGGCGAACTACTTGTTGATGATGTTAGCATGGATAATGAGACCGACGTTCCTATGAAGATCCAATCACCCATTCGTGGCTCTCACGGACCAAAGATCGAGCTCTAGTCAATTTCCATGTGACTTGCTGGGTCCAATGGCCCATTGGTTCATGTTTGTAGGGCATCATGCTGGGAAATAGTCAGAATATGAGGCTGAGAGTACAAGTATCTGACTGTTCAGTAGTCAAGCGGAGAGAAGCGGAGTGTATAGCGGGCAGTTGTGAATGAGAGATTTTGGGAGTGAGATAGACACAATTTTGATGCGAAGTCAGACGTATGTGAACGAGGGACTAAATGACGAAATGAGATGAGACTACGCAGCGAAATGTAGCGTTTTTCTGTGCAAAGATGAATGAAAGTTGAGATACCGATAGGCGTAAGATCCGGGTTAATATTTGGCGATGAAAGTCAACACAAGTCGTAGTTCTGGTTGGAGATGAAGCAGGTTGGAGATGATGTAGATGCTTGGTATTACGAGGAGGCAGAACTATCAACAAAAGGCTAGAAATAGAATTTGTAATATGCTGTGTATGCTAGTTCTATCGAACAACTGTCATAATAATACAATATATGCATTCTTCTAAGATCGTAAGTTAGCGCTATCAAATTTCAAGTAGTGGTTTTAAGTCTACGAGTAAGAAGAAGATGCAAAGTGAAAGAGACATAAAACATGACATGAGGACATAAGCATTTGAGCAGAAATGAAGCCACAATAAGAGCGTAGGCAGTCTAGGGTTATATCTATAAAGGTGCAATGACGACGAAACTAGGATCGAGGTATAAAATAGATATTCACCAAATCTTCCCTCGACCTTTTCATCAACCATCGCCTTCTATGGCATTTATCTACTTCTCAGCAATATCTTCAACGACTGCCTGCATAAATTGCAATTCCTCACTCTTGATTCCTTTATACTCCTTCTTACCAACAGCTTCAACGTTTCACTGCAGTTTCTCAGCACTGAGCACCCATCACCTACATCTCTTGATCTTCTCATTACACCTTTACCTCCGCATAACATCATACTTTCTTTACAAAATGGCTGCTCGAACCTTAGACAGAATGCGCAAGGCTCAGTCCCTCATTCGCGAATGTCATGAGTGGGTAAGTCATAACTACTTTTGTCAGTTTCACTTCAAATTTCACGCTAACTTTATCGACTAAAAGCTTGTGCAAAGCAACGAGATGCTGCTGGCAGTTGAGTTATGCCAAATAGAAGGCAGACTCGCACTTTTCTTTGAGAACAGATGTTTTGCCAATTCTCCCTGTCCCGGACTTCAACAGGAAGAGCTTCCCCGTCTTGTGAGTACTGAGTGCTCTATGACAGATAAATATGTTTTTAATACTGACATCATGTCACCAACAGCCCCCATTCAATGGCTACAGGCGCAGAAACCGCCGTGGATCCTACAACGGGTACCGCAGAGCTCACCCAGCTAACAGGAGCGGGACCGAAGCCCCCGCAAGTCGCGCCGATGGCGGACAAAATGTCCGGGCTCAGGCAGCGGCAAGTACCTCTAGGGCCAAAGTGAGTGGCTTGACCTGCCCTGATGCCGACCCCAAGCCCCCTCGGGCTCGAGTTGTCGTGACAAGACCATCACCGCCAAGCGGCGTGCTCTTGGATTTCGACAACGACGTGGAATTCGTCCAATTGCCACAGAATATGGTGACCGAAATGGAAAAATCACTGACTGCCGATTTCAAATCAAAGGGAAAGCAGCACTTATCAAAGTGGCCAGCTCCGGGGGTCTCGGTCAGGGTAGAGGGTGACGATAAATCCCTCCACCAGACCAATGCTACTGCGGCCCATGCCACCTCAGCAGGTCTGGACGCCCCCGCCGGCAGCTACTGTTCTCCCCCGGCTGAAGAAGGTGTTGCCCCAGTCCCGTCCCAACTACGATTGCCAGGTTCGCCAGTATCCGGCTCTCCTGAGCGCACGTCACCTCATACATCGCAAACAAATCAGGGGGTGCATGAGATTGCCGAGAACCAAAAAGGCAATTCTATGAATTGTGAGGGGGTCCCTGTGTCGACCATCACAAGAGGCGAAGGAATGTTGGTTGATCTTGACGAAAATCTGGCTGTGATCCTTCCCATTGGGACCGAGGCAGACGCAGGCGGCACTACTGATCCAGAAGAAAAGGCTATTCTTGTAGCTAGCTTTAATTCTGGGGTTGAGTACAATCTTCAACTAGAGGATTTGGAAGACGATGAAATCGTTTTCCAGGGAAACGCAGCAAAGGGCATCTGTTCGGATTTCAAAGCCTTGTTTGTCGGTTCAGACGATGACTCTCAAACCGCTCGTCGTACCATTGATCTCAAAGCAATCTTTGAGAAATATTCTGAAGTGGTCATTTGCAGGTGACCATTTCCTGGTTCTTTTCGTTTTGTTTTGCATCCTACACGGAGTTCTGCATTTTGTCCCCCCCCCC